>NC_057799.1:355580863-355621272 GCF_018294505.1 Triticum aestivum
GTCGAGCAGCGGGGTCGGCGATTCGTTCCCCCGATCCAGATCTGGATCGGGGAGAAGGAGGGAGTGCGAGGGGGAACGTGGGGGAGTGGGTGTCGGTGGGTGGATTAGGTTACGGGGGGGAGTGGGTATAAGGAAGTGGGGGTGGGCCTTGGTCCAGTTGGGCAGGCCAGCTGGGCCGGAGCCCAGTGGGGGGGTGCTTCCTCTTTTATTCTTTTTTTTTGTTTTTTTAGCTTTGTTTTTCCCTTTTCTTTTATTTATTTTCCTATTCAATTTTAATTCAATTTAAAATATCTATGCACTTTCTAAACATGTGTTTTCTTCACTATAATTAACTATGTATTATTTGGCACAAACCGAACATCTTTGTTTTGATGTTTGAAAACTTTTGTTATTTACCAAATTTTTGAATTTGAATTTTGGACCGGTTTTGATCTAACGATAGACTAGCAACAGTAACAGAGGTGACGTGGCATCGTTAACGTGGGATTACTGTAGCATGATTATCCGGGCGTTACAAATCTCCTCCACTACAAGAAATCTCGTCCCGAGATTTAAGAGGTAGAGTAAGGGGGAAAGATCTGGTTACAAAATTCTAGCGAGTGTTCCCGGTCTTGGTTGCTTTTCTCGAGTAGGTCGACCCACTACGTTGATGTCTTCATTTCCCTGCATCAGGTCATCATGATGAAGTCGGCATCCTTTCTTCGAGAACTCCATCGTACTTACGAAGAGGTAAGGGGCAGCTCGACAACGATAGAATGCTATAAGGGGAAATCATCTGGGGGTATCACATGAATGATCTTACGAGTAACTCTTGAGTCGAGCAATTGAAACACATCAATAGCAAGGTAAGATGGTGCAATAAAAGTTTCAAGTGGATAGGCAATTGTTCGTTGCCTGAAATAGGGTGTGAAAGGGTTTCAGAGCAACGGTAACAAGTATTGTGTCTGATACCAGAATTGATGATCTCTCGGAACTTGGCTCGTGAATTACATACGAAGCCACACGAGAGGAATAACTTTGGGAACAGGGGGTATACAGGAGAGTCAGGTTTCGATCCTGTGGAACTGTGGGTTTATGGGCCCACCATGTGGTTAAAAGTAGGAAGGACGTTGACATCTTTACGGTCATGATAGCAAGACATGTCAGAGGGTAGCCTATCAGTTATGTCGGCAACAATGTCGGTACCAAGGGCGAGGGACGAAGAGAACCATTTTCCTGCTCGTTGAACGAGGCGGACCATTAGGCAAATTTCTCGTCCGTTTGTGGCTACCGGAATGTCATCAACAATAGTAATAGGGTCTTGCTGACAGAATTGTACACCAAGGTGTTTACATAAGCAGGAGAATATTACTGCTTAGATCATATAGACCTCAAGAAAGGTTAAACTAAACAATGGAAAGGATAGTACGTTTGTCGAATTAAACAGAACAATGGAAAGGAAAATGTGTTTAAACACATATTTCAGGGGTATATCCTTCCCAAGGGCAAGCAGAGCATGATATCCATGACAGGATAGAAAGTAGAGAAACCATTTAGAAAAGGGGGAAGGAATTTCATGACATTACCCATACAACGGTGTTTGGATAATTGAGCAAGAAACATTTAGCATCGGCTTCAAATGTTCTTGTTGAAAATCGGAGTACCACAAACATGCTTCGAGATAGCATTGACATGGTCTTCAAGCAAAGGTCGGACTTTGGATACTCAATGGATTCATCAGGAGCAACTTATAGAATAAGTCTTTCAGTTTCCTCATGGAAGAATGGTTAACATTGCTAAAAGGAAGAACTATAACAATAGGCCCTCCAGCCAGGTGTGCTAGGCATGACATCACCTAATCGGGTCATATAAAGACCAATGTTATAACTCTTGGAAAAATGTTCCAACCATCAAATCTGACAGAGCTTCAGATCTGATTGGTGTTAGGATATCTCAGACTCAGGATGCCTGAGAAGAAGAGGTGCAACACAATTGACAAGATGACATTATATGATTCTCGGGAAATGAACTATGGCGAGTTCCGAACAAGGGTTCATCATTAAGCCAAGGAGAGGATGAGGAGGTGGCTGATGGACTCAACGATAATTCAATGAGGTATCCAAAAAGATGGATCTCCACAGTTATGTGGATAAGGAGATAACATTTGTCAGATCAAATGATATAATGAAATATGCTCAAGGAAAACATACATAATTAAACATCGGTTGAAAGGTGCACCCGAAATATGGACTTAGGTAGCATGATCAATGTTAGACTATTGATTCGATAACAAATGGTCTAAGAATGAAATATCGACCATTAACTTCAAAGCAATAGGGTTGCTAGAAGGGCAGAATCCAAACAGCACCGTTCACTTGTTGGTACCCCGGTTGGAATCAACACGAGGACCAAGAAAGAATGGTGATGGTGAGAAGTATCACTATAACAAGAATTCTTAAGAGGTGGAGCAATCCTCACAACATACTTGTCATGAAGGACATTAATACTTCAAGGTAGAACATCATAAAAGCTGGATAGTAAGTTGCATCCATAACATGAACAAGTTTGTGTTGGGGGAAGGCAAGAAAGTGGTCGATGATAACACAAATCATCAAGGGCAAGGATGGTATTTCTCATTATGAATTCGATTGATATCCCGAAAGAGCTCAAAATGTTGGTGCTGATCACGACACATTTGTCGAGAGATTTGACGAAGATGTAATCTATCCGCGATGACATCAAGTCAAAGGAATTATGAAGCAAAAGGTTATTGGAACCATGGGTACGACACAAACTCGAAATCAAGCTTGTTGTTCAAGGTGAAATGATATGACGAGAAAGATCGACGTAAGCTTAGCTCATCATCGAAAGTTGTGCTTCGGGATTAAGGACCAGGTAGCACAGTTAAAATCGGCACGACAAGGATATAGCCAAGCAGGCTAGGAATGACGTGATTGAGTTCAAACTCGTAAGTCATGAAGGTTACCAAGAGTTGCTTAATCGCGATGCGGACTCGAGTCAGTTATCAGTGTCTTTGAGTGTTTATAACTCAGAGCCCGTGAAAACTTGGAATCAATGAGAATGTAGCACTTGATGAAGAACTCATAAGAAGTTATGTAGTTGCGTGATAATCTTGAGATACCAGGGGGATAATACTCGACGACAAATCAAAGTAGAGGTTGGACTGGGGTATTACTCTACAAAAGACAAGTGCTTAAACTTGCACGAGAAATGGTATTTAAAGGAGAACATGGTCGGAAACCTCGATCATAAATGATCGAACCACGGATACAAGATGAACTTATAACAAGGGGTAACTATTTTTACGAGTGACGGTGTCCTAGACTAGGGGGTACTAACCATGTCATCTCTCGATCTGTTAGATTGGGCCGAGGACCCCCATGGCCATATACTCATGGGCCAGTTCGGACAGCTGCCGCATACAAGGAAGATTCCACAAGACTTGGTGATCAAGACAAGGACTCCTCCCCACCGGCGTATTCGGCTAGGACTCTTGTTATCCTAGGCCTCTGGTGCATTATATAAACCGAGGCCAGGCTAGTCGATAGACATAACAACAATCATAATCATAGGCTAGCTTCTAGGGTTTAGCCTCTATGATCTCGTGGTAGATCAACTCTTGTAATACTCATATCATCAAGATCAGTCAAGCAGGAAGTAGGGTATTACCTCCATAGAGAGGGCCGAACCTGGGTAAACATTGTGTCCCCCGCTTCCTGTTACCATTAGCCTTAGATGCACAGTTCAGGACCCCCTACCCGAGATCCGCTGGTTTTGACACCGACATTGGTGCTTTCATTGAGAGTTCCGCTGTGTGATCGGTAAATGGATCAATGGCTCGACTGCAGATCAACTGCGATGCCAGCTTCTTCGTCACCGGCTCGGCTGGTCAACTTGGCTGAACCGAGGACTGCGCCCTACCTCCGATCGTCATGTTCGGATGAGGGCCTTCATCAACATCAACTCCGATCTCTATCAAGATCATGGAGGAATCATCCAGGGAGCCCGGGGGCTCAACGTCAACATTGCCCTCGGGCGACCGTGCTGTTTTTCTGGACAACGAACTTATATCCGCCGCCACCGCCTCCTCAAGTGTCGTTTTAACGATTGCTTTAGTGGAATTGTGCGGAATTGAGTCTACAACAACCCTGGAAAATTTCATCGAGTTCCGATGGAGGAATCTCTGGCAATCCGCGATATACCGGAGCCCTGTCAAAACTGGACGGGAATCTGAACGAGTTTAGGGCGTGGTGTCCAGCTTCTAGCTCGGACGTCCTTTGGAAGATCCAACCGTTGATCGGCTGCGGAATTCCTATATATACCACCCCTCAAAATTTAAGCTCGATCCGACCATCCAAACTCCGGGAACCTTCCGATTAGTGCATCACTTTTCGGATCTGTCTTCTGCGCGAGGACGAATCCGACCCGAATTCATCTTTTTTATGAACGGGATTTTGGACATCCTTTTTGAAGGAAGTTTTGTATGGGGTATTTTTTTTGTTCCCAAACACATCCCGCTAATTTTGATGTCTTTTCCAATATGATCTTCACCATCCTGCTGGTTTCAAACCAGCCCGACAACGTTGCTCTACGGCTGACGACCTGCGCTAGACACGTTGTCACTTTATTGAGCCGAGATCAACTTCTTCGGATCATCATCTCGGCAAGCCGAACAAGAGTTCGGCATCGCGAAGGATAAATTATCACCAACATCGCCGCCCCACGGATTACACAGAGCGGGCACACCGGCATCGCCGCACGGTCACTTCATCAAGCCGGCATTGACCACGTCACGACCGGCATCGGCAGGGCCACACTGTTGCTTTTTCAAGCCGATGTCCATCACGCCGGCCTACTTCGACTCATCGGCTGACATCGAGGCTTCGACATCTCGGCTGGACCGGGGGCTCCGCCACCTCTTCATCAACCTACTCTGGAGACTTCGGCGTCACTAGCCGACCCGCCTTGTCACGTTGGCTGGACCGAGGGCTTTGCCTCGGCTAGCCGACCTTTGCCAGCGTCGCCATGCCGTCGCTTTATCGCCCGTCAGGCAATGGGTGTGCGGATCGAGTCCCAATTTTGGGAGTCACCTCTCTTCGGATTGCTACAACAAATAAACCAGGTGCTATTAATCCTAGTATTTTTTGCTTGTTTGGGTTTATTTTTCCCAAGAAATTATTACTCTGGTTTGTTCCATCATCTGTACACAGATCTATCGAATGGTGGCCGCACTAACGACGGTCGCATGGTGGTTCGGTCAGTTTCCGTACATAGTCCGGCGAACCCCGCATCCGGAACTCGGACCGACCTGTGAAGTAATGAACTTCGACTGCGTCACGTGGTCTCTTCGGCAAGCCGACGCCGTCGTCCCAATCGGCGTAAATCAGCTCACGTGATCACCTTGTTGGTCGTGTTGCCATACTGACGTGTTCGGTTGCCTCGGGGACTTCGGCATCGCCGAGAAAGCTCTACCTCATCGAGTGTTCGACGCGCAGGCCATATTTTCTTTTATTACTCACTTTGCATAAATTATATATTATGCAACAATTTTTTTAATTATTACTATTACTATTATCTCCGGTTTGCACTATTTTTTGTGCATAGGAAAATGACCCGGGTCGGGCAGTATCGTCAACTCGGCGTACTGACATACCACGTCACCTCGGCTGGACGGGGGGCTTTGTCAACACCTCATTAACCCACGCCGGGGACTTCGGCGTCACTCTACCAGCCTGCATTGGTCGTGCTATGACACCACTTCGGAGTGCCGAGCTCTCCGCTCCGCCACCTCGGGACCGGCTTGGGGGATGGAACCTTGTCCCGCATCAAGCTCGGACCGCGTCATCAATGCCGAACACATTAACCAGCTAAGTCGCTCTCATGCTCAAAGTTTTAAATTTTTAACTTGTGTTCGGTTCGACCAAGCATTATACTTTTTTGGCAAAAAGTTGTTTGTGAAAAAATTCCTTGTCATAACCTTGTTTGTGACACACAAATTCAAATACCCAGTTCACTTGGGGGCTTCCTTCATGAAGCCTTTCCTCTTGCATATGATTATACTTGTACGGCTTCGTTCCTTGTTCGTGTATTACGCCGCAATATGCACAATATTGACTTAAGCGATTTGCAAGCTGGGTTGCCTCGCTCCTGTGTTTGCCCCTACATTCCCAATTGTTCGGCTAGGGAGTAAAGGGAGCACCTCTGCGATTGTCACGATCGGGTCATCCGAGCTCGGACCTAAGACTGGGTGAAGCCGAAAGCTAGCACTCTTATTTTTTTCAATTATGGTCGGCACACAACGGAACTCACGACTACAAAAAATCTATTGCACAAGTCTCATAGTAACAATGAGCAACCGAAGAAAGGTATCGGTGGGGGCACTATTTTCTTCGAAGATGCTTCTTACACTTCGTCAGTAATATAGCATAAGTTCCCTGAGCGCGCTTTGTCTGTTACAACCTTATGGCCTGACTGCCTGGTTATCGGAAACACCATCGATATTTTTGACAGGTGGAGTACATAACACTTTTCGGTCCTTGACCGAAGAGGGAGAAGCCGACGGTCGGTTAAGACGCGTTTAAAGTTCAGGTGAACAAAGATATGATATTAGTACTTCGGTACATAGAATCATTATACATAAAATTCTTTTACACAAGTCACTTGGGGGCTCTTAAATTTATATGAGCCATTTTATAAGTGTTCTTCTTCTTAGTCGTTGCAAAGTTTTTATTATTATTTACCACTCCCTTTTTCGACACGAGTGTGTGGTCACTAGCCGGGGAGCCTAATTTCTCTCACAAAACCGCTAGAGATCAGTTTACTAAATTGGACTAAGGAGAAGTACTCCGCCTTCTGGATAGGAGGTTGAAGCCGTAGGCTGACCCGCTTGAAGTCTTGAGATATGATGTGTCATGTTAAAGCACGACAGAAGCACCTTTTTTTTTCCTAATACCAATTTTCGATTTGGCACCGAACAGTTGTTGTAGTTCGGATGTCCAGTTTTTATTGAAGTTTTTTTTTGGTTTTCCAAGCCTATGGCACTTTTAAACTATTTGTGTATTTCCAGCATAAGTCTCGCAGTGCAACGCCGGACACCTTTAGAGATTCGGCAAAAACATTCTCGGACACTACTATATATGCATTGGTTTCGAATTGTGTCTTTGGTCAATAGTTGGGTTGCCTGGCTCCTGTGCTTGCCTCCTACGTTCCGCTTTGTTCGGCTAGGTGTGAAAAGGGAGAACCACTGCGATTGTGCTTCCAGCTCGCATGGTTAAGCACCTCAGTGGAGAAAGCCAAAAACTGTCTGTCATAATAAGTGTAAACTGGTCAGCGATCCGATGACTATGTTAAATGACGGGCCGTTCATAACATTGGCCGAAGTGTTTACGGCTTGACCTCGGATGTCGCCGAACACTAACCGGGGGCTCATAGCTAGCTTCCCCAGTTTAAGCTCCTATGACTAAGCGAAAGTTATAAAGCCCGCATATCTGATTGCCTCGTTTCCGCTAACACAACCGCCTTTGGGCACCGAGACGTCGGCTAAGGGTTCTCTTGTTATTACGGAAACACCCTGCGTAGTATCTACAAAGGGGTAGAAGCCGACGATGGACCACTTTCAACTGATAAACGGTCGCAATGGAGTCAAAATAATGATGTAAAGTACTTGGATACATAGAATCATTACACATAATCTGTGATTTTACTCTGGATATCGATCCTTAATTCGGCCACCCGTGCCCACATTAAGGCTCGGGGGCTACTGGGCTTTGCGCTCATTATTTACAAATATTAAAGGGGCACATCGATCCCCTGATCTGGTGTTGCCACCCGACCAGTGTCTCGGGGGCTACTGCATTGCCTATTCAATGTAGAAAATTCAAAGGGCTCAGTGTTCGGCTTGATCGAACTATGGGAAAGCACGTCTTCGGACAACAATAAGTACCATCTGGACCTATCTGGCATCAAGGTAATATATCACGGCGACTTCTCACGACCCTCTCTCAGGGGCCCGTCCGCTGATCATTATTATTTCTAATATATTACACTGCGTTTCTATTCCTATGTATGCTGCCGAGCTAGGAGTTGATCCTCAGGCCGATTTCGCAAATCGACCTGAGTCTCAGGGGCTACTAGGATCAGCAGTTTTATGTTTTCCTTCAGGTGCATCTCGGGTTTTAGACCGACACACACCTTGAGGGCTACTGGATATACATATACCGGCTATATATCTCGACAGAGAATAAAATTGCACCAATCAAAAATATTCACAAAAAATCAGCCCGCTGTCGGGTGGTGCACCACCTCGAAAGCAGTCCGGCATAAAGCTCGGGCGCCAGTGGCTGGCTCCATAGAGGGCATTTCCAGCAATAAGCTTGGCTAAACTCCTTCAAATTTTTTGAACCAAGGTGATCTATGACACCTCGGATATAGTCCGGCGTTGGAGCTCGGATACAATCCGGCGTTGGAGCTTGGACACAGTCCGGCGTTGGTGCTTGGCTGCAAAGGATACCTCGAATGCAGTCCGACGTTGGGGCTTGGATGCAAGAGGACACCGCCGCACGGGAACAACTTCAAACCTGAGGCGTGGCATAAAAATAACAAGGCGTAGATAAAGGCCGAAGACTTAAAGGGCTCCTCGGATACCCGACGTATAAACTCGTCAGATTTAGCTCGGCAATCCTCAAGACAGATGATGGGAAAATTTGTTGAACCAGTTTTCAAGACCGACGACCGAAGATGAAGAACAGTTCGGAAGAATCGAGGAGCGTACCTAACTTCAAGACCATTTCAGGGGGCTACTGACAGTGTCCTGGACTAGGGGGTACTCACCACGTCATCTCCCGATCTATTAGATTGGGCCGAGGACCCCCATGGCCGTATACTCATGGGCCAGTTCGGACAGCTGCCGCATACAAGGAAGATTCCACAAGACTTGGTGATCAAGACAAGGACTCCTCCCACTGGCGTATTCGGCTAGGACTCTTGTTATCCTAGGCCTCTGGTGCATTATATAAACCGAGGCCAGGCTAGTCGATAGATATAACAACAATCATAATCATAGGCTAGCTTCTAGGGTTTAGGCTCTACGATCTCGTGGTATATCAACTCTTGTAATACTCATATCATCAAGATCAATCAAGCAGGAAGTAGGGTATTACCTCCATAGAGAGGGCCCGAACCTGGGTAAACATTGTGTCCCCCGCCTCCTGTTACCATTAGCCTTAGACGCACAGTTCGGGACCCCCTACCCGAGATCCACCGGTTTTGACACCGGCAACGAGCAACTTCCATGATAAGTTATACATCGTGTCCATGGGCATGAACACAAAGTTCAAGGTCGACTCCCACTTCTCCAATGCATAATATTTCATTCACTCCACGCGTTTGATGAAGTTGTAGTGCTGAAATTTTATTTGGCATAACACCGTTAGAGTATGACCCGTAGACGCTTCCGGGTTTACACAGATTAGAAAAGGCATAGCTTCAACCCATCAGGGTCTCTTAGGAACATATACCACAAACTTCAGGAGTAAATAACACAAGCTCGAAAGCAGAGCATGGTTGGTCAATCAGAGGATAGGATTTACCAATGGAGAAAGAACTTCCAAACACTACAACGTGACATTTTGGGTCGAACGAATTTTTTTTCTGTCATACATATGACACTTCTATGACGATAATTGTGACAAAACCCGGTATCATCATAGATGTGGTGGGCTCCTACTTCTATGACAAAAAATCATGACAGAAAATGGGCTTTTCGTCCTGGGCGGGCCGGAGATGCAGCTGCATGACATTCTTTGGGCCGTCCATGACGGAGAAAACCGTGGTAGAAGCGAGGGCGAGGAAAATTTCGGGGAGTTCCCGGTTACGGTGGGAGGTCGGGGGCCGAGCGATGCGCGTTTCTCTCGTACACGTACGCGCGTGTGTGCGAGGCGTTGGCTCTAACTGAACCCGAGCGAGGCATTGGGCTCTAACTGAACCCGAGTGATTGCACTGCAGGCTACGCGTTACTGAACCCGAGCGATCGATCGATGGCTGTTAACTGAACGCGATCGAGCGATTCCTTCGCTACTGCTGCTAACTAAAGCCGATCGATGCTGCCTCTGGATGAACAGTGAGCGTTGCTGGTGGGGTTTGGATGAACAGTTCCCGGTGGGGGTGGATGAATAGGACCCCGTGGTATTGCCTGTGGATGAACAGGACCCGATCGATCGAGCCGGTTGGGGCAGGATGAACAGGACCCCGTGGAGGGCAGGATGAACAGGACCACCCCGTGGAGGGCAGAATGAACAGTAGACGGTGGAGGGCTGGATGAACAGTAGCCCGTGGAGGGGTGGTTGAACAGGAGCCCGTGGAGAGGGCTAGTTGAACAGTAGCCGGTGGAGTAGCGCGTGGTGGAGGCTGGATGAACAGGAGCCCGTGGATGAACAGTCGCAGGTGGAGGCTGGAGGAGGTCGACGGTGGATGAACAGTAGCCCGTGGAGGCTGGAGGGGGTCGACGGTGGAGATGAACAATGTCCCGTGGAGTCCCGTTTTGCGGTACGCCTCACCCCTCCCGATGAACAGGACCCCCGTTTCGACCGTAGCGCTCCAACACAAGTCCGTTTCCTTCGTTTTGCGGTACGCCACACCCCTCCCGATCAACAGGACCCCCGTTTCGACCGTAGGAGATCCGTTTCCTCCATTTTGCGGTACGCCAGACCCCTCCCGATGAACAAGATCCCGTTTCAAACGTGGCCGGTCGAACACAAGGCCGTTTCCTCCGTTCCGCGGTATGCCAGGCCTCGTTTCCATCGGCTGTTCCGTCCAAGCCATCCCGATGAACACCACGACGCATTCTGTTCTGACCCAGCCGGTTGGCTCCCCATGAACACGACGACGACGTTGTTTCTCCGTTCCGACCCAGCCATGTACACGAGCCCTGGCCGTACGTATGCGCGAGTAGGCGTTCGAGACCCTGCCCGTATGTACGTACGTGGCCGTATTTTCTTTCTTGCACACTGGCCGTTGTACGTACGTGTACATGCTACGTGCGCGCCTCTACTACGACACGTGCGCGCCTCTACATCGACCAGTATGTACGTACACGTTCGCGACCAGAATGACAATGCTACGTACGCTTCGACTAGGTGGGTCCCGACAGTCAGGCACTTCCTTGCCTGCGAAGATGTAGCTGGTGGGTCCTAGCAGTCAGGGGGGCGAATCGTTTTTTTGCCCGGACACACTTCCTTGCGTGCGAAGATGTAGCTGGTGGGTCCCCGCAGTCAGGGGAAACGTCTTTTTCGTGAAATACGGTGGCCCGTCCGGTGGGTCCCCGCTGTCAGGTGGAGGAATAATTATTTTCCGCGTAATAAGGAGGCACTTCCTTGCTGCGGCTGTGGACCCAGCTGTCAGCCTCTCCATGTACAGTCCACATCCGATGGAAGCCGTTCCTTGACCACGTTGATCACGCCGCGCCGAGAGCACCAGGGCGGTGGATGACGGCGAGGCCTAGGAAGGGGATGACGTGGAGCCGGGGAAGACGCGTCAGTGGAAGCCCGCGCGGAGAGGAGTACGAGGGTTCACTGGTTCGGCTGTAGTGTGAGGCTGCCGTCGCCGCAGGGCCTGGCCAGCGGTGGGAATAGTAGGGGCGGTGAGTTCTCCGCGGCATCACAGCAGGCCACGGGAGGCAGGAGCATGCGGCACGACCGGCGCTGCTTTGGGCGGCTGGAGCAACAAGACCAGAGGTTGAAGAAGCACTACGGCCGTTGGATGGACATCATACGGTCACTGGAGCTAGAATCGTGCATATTGACTAAGTTGACAAAGCCCTCCGTCCCCGTCAACTTAGTAGGCCCACAAGTCAGCCTGCCACTATACTGGGTCCCAGCTAGCAGGGGGAGTATTGATTTTTTTGTGCATAATAAGGACGCACTTCCTTGCGTGCGAAGATATAGCTGGTGGGTCCGAGCTATCAGCGGCGCTAACGTTTTTTTCGCGAAATACAGAGGCCCTTTCGGTGGGTCCCAGATGTCAGGTGGAGGAATCATTATTTTGCGCGTAATAAGGAGGCATTTCCTTGCGTGCGGCCGTGGACCCAGCTGTCAGCCTCTCCACGTACAGTCCACTTCAGATGCATGTCGGTCGTTGACCACGTTGACCAGGCCGCGCCGGGAGCACCATGACGGTGGACGACGGCGAGGCCTAGGAAGGGAACGACACGGAGGCAGGGAAGACTCGGCGGTTGTTTCCCACGCGGAGGGGAGTACGACTATACGAGGGTTTACTGGTTCGTCTGCCGTCGCCGGAGAATAACAACAGGTGTGGGTGAGTAGAGGGATGGCTAGGCCAGCGATGGGAGTACGGTGGGGCGGTGAAGCCTGCGCGGCAGCACAGCCGGCCGTGGGGAGGAGGGAGCAGGCAGTCCCGCCGGCGCTTGTTTGAGCGGCTGGAGCAGGAAGAGCAGAGATTGAAGAAGCACGACGGCCGTTGGATGGACATCCAACAGTCACTGCTTGTGCGTCAACCTTTTTTTTAGGAAAGCGTCAAATCTGTGGAAAACAGCATACAACCCATCTGCCATTATTTCTAATAATTTACAGCCCATTTGGTAATTCTGAACGTTTTTTTGGAGCCCATATTCTTTTTGTTAGCATTACAGCCCATATTGTGGCCACGGTTAAAAAAGTATACGAAATGTTGCATATTTCGGTGCGGTCCGAACTGTTTTTAATCCCGAAATTTCGAGTCACATTCAAACAGATTTTAAAAATAAATGTATATCAATATAAAATCCAACAAATTGTCCACGCATAAAAATTAATGCAATTTAAAATCTTGAAATGGAAAAAAGAAATTTGAAAGTAATTGCCGGTTTGATGTGTTTTAAAAATGTACAACCCATTTCTCATTACTGATAGGCCATTTTCTCGTCCAGCCGAATGAAGCTCTCCTCGTCTTGAAAGATTTGCAGCCCAATAGGCCTCACAAAGCGACTTACTTGGCAAATAACAAAAAAACCGGGCTAGCCATTTTCAGAAAGAAAAAAAATACTAGGCTGGTCTGTGGTAAACATAAAAGAGAAGGCTGTCTAGACATGCCAGAGTGCCCCGCACAGCCCAGTTGACACCCTGCTTCCGTCTCAAAAACAAATTAGATAAATGCCACAACAAATATGGCGATTCATAAAAATGCCACTGCAATTTCCAAACTTTGAAAAATGCCACTTCAATTTTTGCAAACTTTGGAAAACGCCACTGCAATTTGCAAACTTTGAAAAACGCCACTCCAGACTTCGAAAAATGCCACTGGGGATGGCATGAAATGGCATTTTTCAAAGTTGGAAATTGCAATGGCATTTCTTAGAAACACCAGATTTGGAGTGGCATTTATCAAATTAAATAACTGGGCGAGCTGCTGGGTCCCTGATGTCAGCCGCTCGTTGTGCAACTCTCTCGTTTATTGACTACGTTGACAATGGCATGGGACCCAGATGTTAGTAATCCATTACGAGGAGCCATTTTTTTATTGGATTGAAATAAGGAGGCACTTTGCTTGCGTACTGCCATGACCTTGGCGGGTCCCTGCTGTCATCCTCTCCACGTACAATCATCTCCTGGTTGTGTACGCGTCAACTTGGTAGGCCCACAAGTCAGCCTCTAAACCCGTGGAGGACAAATACAACCCATTTAAAAAAATAACAGCCCATTCCATATGTTCAAACGGAAAGTTCAACATTCAGAGCAAAGTAACAGGTCTGATCCACATATAGAGTACTGAACTTCCACGTTGACAACCATCATAGCCAAGTTAACTATCTACTTCCACTAATACTCTAGTAGCGTACAAGTACTAACTTACTCTTAGCTAACTAGACGATGCCGGCCGCCATCTGCGGTACACGCTAAACGCCGGCACCGGCGTCCTCCACCTCGCCTCAGACTTGCCAGAGGTGCGATAGGGTGCGTTGCTCGCGCACGTTGGCCCTTCCCATGCCGGCGTGGTCCACCGAAGCTTCGGCTTCTAAGCGGGAAACCCACTTGACGAGCTGGTAGTAAAAATCGGCGTCGCGAACGCGTGCGTGCCCGACAGCCTCCAGGGCTATTTGCCGGGCGCCGGCCTCCACGTAGTCGGCCCACGTGCCGGCGCTCTGCTCGCGACTCAGAGCGTCGGTGCGCTGTTGCTCCATGTCCCGCTGGCGGCGCAAATCGGCGATACGCCGCTCATCCGCCAAGCGGTCGCGCACCAACAACTCCTGCTCCTCCGCCAGGCGGTCGTGCTCCAACAAGTCCTCGATCTCCGCATTGCCATCTAAAGACCGATAGAATGCCTCCTCCCTCCATCTGCCTTCCGGTGAAAAACCAAACACTAGTTCCGGCGGTGACCGCCTCCGGCCACGCCTATCGCAGACGGGCGGGGGCATGGCGGACGTGGCGAGAGCGAGGATAAGTGGCGAGCAACGTCGAGCCGGTGGGGGCTTATGAGGATAGGGCGAGTTGGGTCACGGTGCCACCATAGAAGGCCGAGAAACAGTACTTATGAGCGGAAGGTAGCACGACGGTCATCGGAATTCAATGCATAATGAAGCAGGCATGGCTTAGCGCGCCAGCTTGCCGTGGAAAACTAGAGAAACTGAAATTCTGACTGTGTCGTCCCGTCCCATCCGTGCTGGGTCGCACGCCGGCTTTACGGTCAAACGAGTGCACTCGAATCATCTCCCTCCTTGTCAATAATGATTCCACGGATTTAAAAGGCCCGCAACAATTAAAGCGCATCTTTTTTCGCATCAGTTAGCTGCCTTAATTACGGCCGGCTGCATGCGGGCACTCAAAATTGCTCGCAGCCAGTACGTGGAGCAGCATGCAACGAGTCGCAGCCGAGGGCATTAATTGATGAACTTTAGCTGGGAGATAAGGCATTTGCGAATGTTTTTGCTAGCAGTTTCTTCAGATTCGCATGGCATTTTCTTCAGAGCAGCTTGTCAGTTTCTTCAGAGGTAGGCATTTCTATTCAAAAAACTGCCACTTTGGATCTTGCGTCGCAACTAAAACAGCCAGGAGCGCATTAGTAGGCTAGCTAGTGATCGATCGGTAACTTGTAAACACTGAGCGAACAGATATAAGGAACTGTTAATGCATCTCAATGATTCGCAGATCATATACAAATATGTAGCTCCAAAAGCAAAGATCAGCCACAACTAAAACCAACTAGTACGATTCCCATACATAAGATCAACATGTTAATGCATCTCAATGATTCACAGATCATATACAAATATGTAGCTCCAAAAGCAAAGATCTAGAAAAAACATATGTTCTTCCTACTAACATGGATGCTTCTCTTGGCCAACATTCAGTACAGACTGAATGTCAAATTTGTTTGTGAAGTCTACAATTCCTCTTGCAAACGTAAGTGGTTTCACCAACAGCTGGAACCATGGGAATGAACCACACATGATGGAGGAACATCCACTGCAATATGATTTGGTCTTCTCTTGATCACACGGCGAGACTATTTTTGGAATACAAACTTCAACTTAGGCAAAATGATGCCCATTGTATAATCAGACCAAAGCAATGAAGCACCTAGTGTTGGCCAATAAATAGTACAGTACTACTTTTCTGCAGTCCATGAAGTGACTATCCAATCTTTCTGTGTCTATTTTCAAATGGCACTGCATGCAGTGACTATACTATTCTCTTGTGCAGTTCAACCAAAATTGCGGTCACTTTGTGTGTTTGCTAAAATAGCAACGGGCAGACATCTCTGTCTGCACAAATATCAAGCAGCTAGTAAACATATACCCCACCTTGTATTTTTGGTTTAAACATGTCTCTTCCGCTTAGATCTGCCATGTTTTGCACTGGACAATTTGACACAATCATGTTTTGCCCTGGACAATTTCATACTGAATTGATTTGCTTGTTTAGAGCATAAATATAGCGCCTATTCTTCATCAGACCAAGGATATCCATGTTCGCAGTGATGGAAGAGGTGAAATCGATACAACCGAAATTGAGCATCCAGTCATTGAATCATGTCCTGCACCTCCAATGTAGGTCCACCCTGCCAATAAATTCACATGCAAACCACTAGTATTACTATCTAATGACAGTACAAAAAGAGTAGCAAGATAGTAGCAAACTATGTACCTTCTTAATGAACAGCTCATAGTGCCACCAATTGGATATAAAGGTTTGGGAGAAAACATGCTCCTAATGTTGAACCAGTTGGACTTTTTGTGCAGTTCCACTAAACTCGAGCATCCATGTTTGCATAGATATTGAAAGTGTGATTACTATAAAAGTGGCACTAGTTGAAGCATAGACTCACAAATATAAGCATTCCAATTTCTTAATGGGAAAAGGTAGCAAGACTGTTTCTAACCACCTTTTTAAAGGAATAAATAAGGCAACAGAGGCTGATGTCAGAAAGGCATATATAGTTCTTTCTGAAAGAATGATCGATTCCTGACCTTTCCTCTTCTTTTAAGCATATTTTGTGTAGTTCAACTAAAATAAAATGCCATCACCGCCTTGACAATTCAGTGACACTGTACAAAAGGAAATGACTTAACATTACATCATGATGTCAGGTATGTAGTCGACAGGCATTAGAGACAAACTTACAGACCTCCTCCGATAACATAATGAACATTAATTTTAACAAAGGTGTGACTAGCTTTACCGGGATAATTTGAGTGAACTCTACACCCTCTGTTCCTTAATATAAGAGGTTTTTGCGGTTCAGTTTAAAGTACCCAAACATCTACTAGTATCTAGAAAAACAGGTAGTAGTTTTCTTGAGCACATATCTGGGAAAGCTTGCCACCCTTTATTTATGTCCATACGCTAATGCAACACCATTCGAAATTTCGAATACTTCAAATATACACTAATCCAGTGGCTAGTGCAACAGTAGAGTAGTTATTTTATTACAGGGTACAGTACAATGGTTTTACTGAACAGATTTCAATAAACTCTGGCACTGGAAGATTTCCATAAGAATTAACAATACAAAATGTAAAGGTAACATGTTTCAGCATTGGTATACTAGCTGTGCATGAGCATTAAACCAAATACAAAAGTCTGAAGGTAACTAGCATTATTAACTAATGATAGTATAAAAAAATTGCAAACCATGTACCTCCAAGGTAAATATCATTTCGAACTCGGGGGGACCTTAAAAATTGCTATCCCAATCTTGATAATTGATCAAACATAAAAACATGATCGAACGAATCAAGAGAACAGCCGGAGGAGGAGGTGCCCACTCTTAACCTTTCCTCTTGTCATCATAATTTTTTGTGCAGTTTAACCAAAATAAAATGACATCAGTGCTTGGCATTTTGGTGACACTGTACAAAAAAAAATTAACTTATCTCATGAAAGTGAGGTATGTAATCTATAAGCATTAATAGTGCAAAAATCTGAAGGTAGTAACAAGTTTCATCGTTGGTATACTGGCTGTGCAACATCATTAGAATGCCTTAGTTGAAAAATCTTTAATACATCCACAATCAACAGCTAACCCTGAAATAATCCAGTGACATTAAATGGCATTGCTTAAATTTATCGGTGGCATTAGACTGAGTGCGGCATTAGTTAAATGTGGCATCACTTTAGCAGTAGCATTGCTTGACTTGACTGCTGGCGTTATACTAACAGCAAAAAAGTTAGACTAAGAGCATGCGAGGCCCATTCAGACAGTGGGCGCACCAGTACGATGTACCTCCACGGATGCATAGAGTGGTGAGGGAGGTATGGTTGCCCAGAGCAACAAATATCCAGGCAGCATATGTGGATTACGTCCCATTTTTGTTATGTTTAGCCACCTTTTTCCTATGTGAGGACAACAAACCGATCGACCTGGTCATTCTCTATTGCGTTGTCATGCCTTTCTACCCTTCTTCAACCAAGAGACACGAGACTCGTTCCTTAGCTACTGATTTTCCCCTTCTCAACGTAGATGCGGGTTCGATGCCTACTCTCTTGGACAGTACAGTCTCCCTTCCTTTCCTTATTCAACCCAGACATGGATTAGTCTGCATGAAGTAGGGTTTCCTTTAATAGTGCAAATTAAGGTTTTCATCTGCGTGACCAGCAGAGTAGAGGATAGCAAATTGGGAAGATGGTGGAGTGGAAAAAGATCCACATGCAGCGACATGGCAGATGGGGCAATAGAACAAGGGTATGGCTCGAAAAGAGGTAGCATACCTGAGGGTCGGCGGGAAGTGGCTTCGCTCATGGTCATCGTCCTCCACACGCACTACGACATCGAGCTTGGGGACGGAGGCCATCCCGCGCGGGTGCTAGGTCTGAGAGGACGGCCTTGTCGTCAGTGCGTGACCTCGCTCGCCGACGACAAGTGCGTTAACACTGCACGTCCTTTTCTTCCCCGGCGGATCTGTGACCACCGGTGAGGAGGGAGAGAGAGGCCGTCTTTTTTAGATCTGGAGAGAGGGTGATAGTGTGAGAAGCAAGTGGGAAGCCCTTAGCAAGAAAGCTCTGAAGCTCCAGCCTATATATCTTTTTTATAGTACTAGTACTAGAGGTGGAGTAGTGGTAGAGTAGTTTATATTTTCTTTGCAAACAGTACCAGTTAGTCGTGCTTCAAAACTGAATGGCACGCCATTAAAAAAATAAAGTCGAGAAATAATGCGGCACCTCGGGCCAACGCGGCCAGATCGCATTTTGCACGAGAAATTACACACGATGTTTCGTACATGTGGTCCCGTTCCAACATGTCAGTGAGACGACGGCGAGTCCTTTTGTACAATTTCCGAAAGGACGTGTAGGCCGGGGCGCCTCTTCGTGTACCGTGGCAAACTGGCAACCGTCCACCGACTCTTCGCCTTTCCCTCTCGATTTGGAACTGTTGTCGCATGCTCTTCCTCCTTCCTCCATTTGCCTTCACCCTTCCTTCTGCCATTGTTCGATCGTCTTCTCCATGGAGGGAACAAGCCGGAAACGACCCCGTTATTCTTGCCCCGATCTGAAAGATGACGTGGTGGGGGAACTCATTGCTCGGTGCGACGTCATCACCTCGGCTAGCATGGCAGGTTCGTTCAAGCCCATTCTCGACTCAACTAATAACATCATTACAAGGAACCCAAGGGTCCAGGAGCGGTTTGATCTCCCTTATCTTCTTCGCTATAAGCCTGTTCGCATGGGCGCGGACGACGGAGGCCTTGCCTTGTGCAAGTTGATGCCGCTTGATAATGATACGTGTGATGTCAAGATGCCATCGCTTAAGGGTAAGTCCTGGGCTGGCACAAATGGAGATTGGGTTGTTTATATTGGGTACAATTGCGAGTGGAAACTTGTGAATGTGTACACTCGTCAGCGGATTCCACTTCCAAAAATCTCCGAGTGCCCTGAGGTTAAGCACACAGATGATCTACGTACGTTCAAATACGATCATGGTGACTGTCGTCTACTGAAGATAGCAATTTGTCGAGTTCCCAACCGCTCTTGGAATTACAAGAACTATCAAGTTGTTGCTATCTTCGACAAGCTTGTTGCCGTCCTTCGTGGTTCGACTGGATGGATATTGCTCAAAAATCAGTTTCTATACACGGATGTGTACTGTGATGCAATTGAATACGAGGATCTTGTGTTTGCTGCCACCACTCGTGGCACTGTTTTTGCATGGGATCCTCGTAGTTTCGGTACGTTTGTCTTCCACCGTAATTATAATTGTTTCATCCACATGCATGCGGGTTAGCAAGTTTCCCTTTACTAATTAACCTTCTTCTTGTGTTTCCAAGGTCCTGTGAACATTCCACCACCTATACTTGAAAAAATTTATAAGCAAGGGGGAGATGACGATGGTGATGATCACGAGCATGAGGAGGAGCAGAACTTATATACTCAGTGGCGCCTGGAAACTAATTCCGATGGATCACCTCTTCTTGTCTGTATACAGTGCACTCAGACTATTACTACTGAGGAAGCAGGTGTTGTCTCCCATGGTCGCCCTCTCCTGACCTATTCCAACACCCGTTGCATGGTATTCAGGACGGATACTAGTGTGCTAGCGCAAACACCTTCTCCCTGGTTCAGTATTGATAGTTTTGGAACAAACTCGCTCTTCCTTGGACCAAACTATCCAATGATGGTGAAAGGCGATCCAGCTGTTGTTGACACAACATTACTACCATTTATGAGAAGTAACTGTATCTATACCTCGGACATTTCGGTGGTTCCCTACCCTGGTCCTGATATATGCCACTTCAGCCTTGATGATCAGTCCTGCGTTGCTCTCGATATTGACAATAGCTGGCCCTTCCCAGAGCACCTATGGTTCAAAGCAAGCGTTTCCAACGCCGAGGATTGGTTGAGTTGAAGTTCATTTCATTGCTTGTTATTTGTTGTGTGATGAAAACTTTAGTATTTGCTAGAATGTTTTGTTGGAAATAATCTATATCCAACATGTATCCTCGTTGTCGTTGTGTGTTGATGACTTGTTGTATTTAATGAATGGTACATTTCAGTTGCGAATGCATGTCATAGACTCAATTTATGAATGGTTTTCGAGTCACTTCTTGGAGTGTGAGTACCATAGTAGTATAGCCAGCATCCGGTCAGTAGATGAAGTTGCCACATCACATAGAGCAACCTAATATTGGAGTATGCTAGCCCTCCACCGGCGCGCCGCTTCAAATGGCGGAGGAAGTGAGAGGTCGCGTCACCTTGTGTCCAGATCTGAGATGCCACGTGTACCAGATGAACGACCCCAAGCTCGACCACCGTGATGTTAGGTGCGAGCCCAGGAACACTGTTGGAGAGACCCCCCTCATAATTTTCCTACATTGGTCGTTTGATTCATAGGATAGAATGCTATAGGATTTTTTTCCTATGTAATCATCTTTAATTGGCAATCTAGCATCCACTCCAACTTTTGTTTCACTTCCTTTGTTCCTACGAAGAGAGTACTTGCTCTAAATGATGTGCCGCTGCAAGAGCCGCCTATATTTATTAACCATGCTCTAAAAAGGTGGACTAGCTTTGGCTATAGTAGTACTGTACTAGGTTAGTAGGTGACCTTGCGCTTGGCCCTTCTCCTCTTCCGGAAGTCGAACAATAATGATGGTACTACAGTAGTACTTCTGGCAATCTGACACCAAATGAACTGCTGCACGTCCACCGCTTGTAAGCAAAAGTTTCTCCTCGTGCTGCGAGCCACCGCGCACGCGTTGGCGAGGGAGAAGGCGTAGTAAGCAAGCTTCTCGTCGTTTTGCGAGTTGACGGGACACATCAAAGTTATTTATTAGTACTCTTGGAGTAAACTTGCTCTTGGAGTAAACTCGCTCTTCCTTGGACAAAACTATCCAATGATGGTGAAAGCCGATCCAGCTGCTGTTGACACAACGTTACTACCATTTATGAGAAGCAACTGTATCTATACGTCGGACATTTTGGTGGTTACCTACCCTGGTCGTGATATAGTAGGCCGCTTCAGCCTAGATGATCAGTCCTGCGTTGGCATCGAGATTTACAATAGCTGGCCCTTCCCAGAGAATCACTTGTGGTTCAAAGCAAGCGTTTCCAACGCCAAGGATTGGTTGAGTTGAAGTTCATTTCATTGCTTGTTATTTGTTGTGTGATGAAAACTTTAGTATTTATAATCTATCCTCGTTGTTGTTGTGGGTTGATAACCTGTTCTATGTAATAAAATGATATGCCTGTGATAAACTTACTAAATTTATGAATGGCTATCGAGTCGCTTCTCTGAGTGGATGCTGCGACGAGGCAAAAAAATATTTTCCAAATACATAATTGTACGTGCATTGCAACAGGTTATCGGATGAGGCCAATCAACAATAGTACACTATTTGTACTAGCTTCACATGCTGCACTATCTCTATGTCTACGTACGTAATACAATAATTTTTAAACTTGAGACCAGCCACCCATCCTCACAAAGAACACTTTTTAACCTAGCACAGACTCCAGGAAATTTGGCCACAGTGTGAGGTGGGCCATATGTTAATGTGTTCGCTGTACGTAACCAGCACCTCGAATCCTCGATACTACTACTATAAGTAGTACTAGGAGTAGTAGGGTGGAATGGGCCAGAACAAGCATTCACGTCCAGGAGTACGGCACACACCACCAGCATGACTTCCATCCGACACCATATTTCTTGGAGTCCGTGCTACAGCAATCTCTTCAACCTAGTCGTTTCTCTAACTCAGCCATCGCACGGCGGGCGAGGTGGGGGTTTGCCGATAGTCGGTTTCCTCAACTGCGGTCCCACTTGTAAGGCCAACTCCAACGCACGACCCCAAACGGACCTCTGTTTTGCCCGGATTCTGTCCGTTTGGGTAGGGCAATGGGGTCGTGTCCGGGCCATTTCTCGGATGCGGTGGTCGTGCGCCGAACGCGCGACCGCATCCCGGCCGTGTACATTTTTCTTTGCAAACGCATATCTTTTTTTCATCATTGATTTTTTGGTACATGGAAATACATCACCAAAATTTTGACTAGAAAAGCAAGACCAAATAAAACAAGAACCACAAGAATACATTTTAGAAGATATCCAACTTCCATAACTGCTCCTGTAAGTTGGATTAGTGCCTTCTCGATGCATTCATTGTTGATCTGCAGAGGCTCGATCTTGCGTGCTTCTTTCTTCTTCGAGTGTAAAGAAGTAGACGTGTCTAGCCTCTATTCTATCAACAAGTGCACTAGTCTCATCTCTAGTCTCTATGCTAGCTAAAAGTGCTAGAACATCTACTAAATTGTGCTCTATCAATATATCATTGTACTCTTCTTCCCAATACCAAAACTTGCATCCATTCTACACAATAAAATTTTAAGTTAGCACCACTAGTCTAATCCGAGAGCACAACCGAAGATTTGGTCGAGTTCTTCCTCCTTTTGCCGACACGTGGGACATCCAGCATCCAGGTCGTGTCATGCAAGAAAATAGAGTGGTAGGTGAAGCCACGTGATGTGCATCTTGGGTTAAACTGTAAATAGAGCCTTACTACTCTTGAGTAACTCCAAAAGCGGCCACCGAAGATCTTTATTGGATTTGTTTTTCATCACTAGCACGTCGAGGTGAAAGATGTGCAGGTTCAGTGGGTCCTCTTGCGTTTTCACTAACATGTGGGACCGCATATGAGCAAACAGACGATGGGCTCCGCGCGTCTGCTGGCTGGCTGAGAAGAGAGATAGAGGAGGGCCGAGCATGGACTCCAGGAAATTTGTTCTACGTACTCGATATAGTGGAGTAACCAGCACCTCGATATAGTGGGGTGGCATGGGCCATAACTAGTATTCATTTCTAGCAGTACGGCACACGCCACCCACACGAGTCCCATCCGACACCAATTTTCTTGGAGTCCGTGCTAGTTACAGCCATCTCTTCTCCCTCCTGTTTTCTCAGCCATCGCGCGGTGGGCGGGGTGGGGGTTTGCCGATAGTCGGTTTGCTCAACTGCGGTCCCACTTGTAAGTGAAAATGCAACACAGCACGCATTCCCCCTTGAGCGGCGTGCCGGACAAACCGTGTGGGGGTGCGACGCGAACACGGCAGGCTTTTCCTTTTGAACTTGTAACTTGTAAAATTTGGTTCTGCTCCATGGGGCGACTGATAGATAGAAATAACGATTTTCCCTAGAGTAATGAGAAGTTTGGTTCTGGCACGGTTCATGCATGGAGTACGTAGGAAAATTATGAAGTTGATGCGAAAGGTAAGATAATTACTAGTAGTACCATATACTACTACATGGATTTGACGGAAAGATAAAGATACATACAGATCCATCAACGACATCCTCACGCCCTAGTGCACTGGGTCACCAACCGACGTGTGAGGAGCAGCGGCGTTGGCGGCAAGCTCAACGTGCTTCTAAACAATGCCGTCCAAGGTTGCCCTGCGGTCCAAGAAGGCCAGCGTCCTATCATCCTCCTCTTGCATGTAGTAGTCCTTGTGGACGATTTGCGCGTAGACGTGGGTGATTATGTCGATGGTGTCTTGCTGCGCCAGGCGCTGCGCGGCGAGCGCGACCTCGAGGTGGACATTCTCCGGCGCGACGGCGGGCAGTCGCAGGGCCACCAGTGCGTCGAAGAGGTTGTCACCATAGAGGCTGTTGAGGGTGGCAGGCATCGCAGAGCCTGGGCGCGTGGGCTGGAGGCGTACGTCAAGGTCGTCCGCGAGCTTCTTGACAACAGTGAACTTGTCGAGGAAACCGACGAGGACCTCGTCGAACAAGGAGACGAAGCTGTCGTCCAAGCGGCCCCTCGCCCTGGCGGCCTCAAGCACTACCTGGAGACATTCCTCGGTGCCAGGATGCAGGCCGGCGTCATGGACCATCTGGCACAGCCGGCTGATGCTCGCGCTCATCGCCTCCATGGGTCTAGCTTCTAGTCAACTGATCTTGCGATTGGAGTGATCACTCTTGCCCTTAGGTGCGTAGGTGCATAGGATTTCGTAGATTGGACTAGCGGGAGCCTTTATATGAGAAGTGCAGACTGCATTGAATTCACGTGCGTGTTGGCCATCTACTCCTCGCCCCTCTACTGCACCTGCCTTTGGCTGTATGACAGGTTGGCCAGCCACCCGTTGGACCCACGTGTCATACACCCAAAGGCAGGTGCAGTAAGTCAATGAAGCTGCGTCCCCCTCCGTGCCCGTGCATGCTTTCAATGACCTGAGACTACCAAACATCACATGCGGTGGTTAGTTCATTGCATGTAATCCTATTAAGTAGCAAAAAGACATCAAGTTACCTCGCCGATAGGAATAAAACAATACACCATGTATTTATTTACAGAGGGAGTATAGCCAGCTTCTGGTTAGTCTATAAGTTGCCACATCACATAGAGCCAACCTAATATTGGAGTATGCTAGCCCTCCACCGGCGCGCCGCTTCAAATGGCGGAGGAAGTGAGAGGTCGCGTCACCTTGTATCCAGATCTGAGATGCCACGTGTACCAGATGAATGACTCCAAGTTTGACCACCGTGATGCTAGGTGCAAGCCAAGGAACACTGTTGGAGAGGCCCCCCCTCATAATTTTCCTACATTGTCGACGACGAGGTGCCTATGGTGCTTCGTAAATTTCAAGATGATAGTGCCGTGCGTGTGTGCGTTCATAGGGGTGAGTGTATGCGCGTGTATATGAGCGCTTGCGTCTGTACTGTGTAAAAAACGTAAATGCGTGTCAAAAAGAGACTAGTCAGTATACTCAATATTGTGCACCTTGGAGAGAAAAATGATAGAACTAGTACGTATTTATTTACGGTGCAGATTCACTCATTTTGCTCCATATGTACTCCGTCTCGGTGTAGTCTAGTCACTTGTTGAAATCTCTAGAAGGGCAAATACTCCTTTCTGGTTTACAGGGCTATACTAGCAAGTAGTTGTACGTACTAGTACAATAGTGGGCTCACATAGCAATTTTGTCTCATGCAAGAGCCTGGCTATATGCGTGCTCCAATGTTCGCAACTGCAACGTTCGGTTTGCGCTTGGCTCTTCGCCTCATCGAGAAGACGAACAATGATGTTACTACTACTACTTCTACAGTGTCGAATCCACTGCTGCATGTCCGTCCACCGCGAGCGGGACGGATAGCTTGTTGTAGAAGTACTACTAAGCAAAAGCCTGTCCTCGTTTGCGAGCAACCGCGCGCATGGGTGAGGGAGAAGGCATGTAGTAAAATCAAGCTTCTCCTCGTTGTACGAGTTGACGCGACACATCATAGCACTGGCCCCACATGCTTGCCTCTAAACTTGGCTGAAAGACCCGCAGTGTACAATATATTTGCTGCAACCTCTAACATTTACCCACCACAAATTAAAATATATGTGGCTGTATGCATCGTTCTGATGCAGAGGCCGGGGAGTCCCCCCTTTTCGAAAAAACAAATTAAAATATATATTCCTGTCTTGACCAGATGAGCGTGCAAACTACAATCAACAGGGTGTCAGGTAGGGCCAGAAGACTATTTTTTTTAAAACTTCAAGACGGCCACATAGCATGGAGCCAATCCCAACGATTTTAAGCTTACAGGCACGGTACACGCTATCCTAGACTCTCTACACATGAAACTGCCACACGAGCGTCCGGGCTGCGCTTGGCTCTTCGCCTCTTCGGGAAGTCGAACAATGATGGAGTACTACTGCACTAGAGGAGTACTACAGTACGCTTCTGGCCATCTGACACCGATTGAACTGCTGCATGTCCACCTCATGCGGGAGGGAGAGCGTGTAGCGAAAGCTTCTCCTAGTCTTGCCAGCCACCACGCTCATGGGCGAGGGAGGGACGCTCCTGCCTTTGTGTGTATGACAGGTGGGCCCAACAGGTGTGTGGCCAACCTGTCATACAGCCAAAGGCAGGTGCAGTTAAGTCCGCGAGGGAGAGGATAATCAAACTTCTCGTTGATGTACGAGTTGACGTGACACATCAAAGCACTGCACTTGATATATTTCAATAATTTGCGTTTACTGATGCATTAATTACAACGCATGCATGCATGCCGTGACTCTCCTTTTGATACTTGCATGTGTTGATTTAATGCACCTTGAAGTAGTATAAAATATGTGACGGTAAAGCTTTGTAATACCCCGGCCCAAGTCGAGAGATGGTTGTGCACGAGGAGGGCGAGATCATGCAGACCGAACAAGACCCGACGATGGAGCTCTCTAAGGTCTCGATGGACCTCACCGTGCTCCACTGCCCCTTGTGCCTCCGCCCCTTGAATTGTGGTTTCTCAACGAGTTGTGCTGAACTTCTTGTGAATTGTGGTGGTTTTCAGTAATGAAAATCGGAAGGGGCAAGCCCTTCTTTGATCAAAAAAAATTTAATCGTCCTTATATATTCATCAGTCTTGCTATAAGTCGCAGTAGATGCTATATAGGTCCATCGGATCTTACATCAAGATCCATGCTTTCAGATTTTCTTTTTTTCTCTCTTAAATCTCAGTCGAGTGAGACATAGCCATGCCATTAAACAGAGGCTTGGGCGCCATTAATGGAGACCTTGGGAGAGAGGTGGACGGCAGATGGAGGTCAAAGGGCTCTCCTCCCGATAAGCACGCGCAGGGGTCTGATCGCACGCCTCTCGTATTCAAATAGCTACCCTGCACGACGCCTCCTAGCTAATAAAAAATGGGGACGCGTGGCGGCACGTAAATGGTACTAGTAAGTAGAACTCCCACGGTTTCAATAATACTTGTGTTTCCGATTGTAACGTGACAGCACTTGTTCCAAAATGACTTTGTTGATTGTTAATGTGTGCGCCTTCGCAAATCGGACTGCAAATTTACCACATCATGTCGGTGCTATGTCATGGCACCAAGCCAAGTTTCATTATTTTCATGCATGTTTTGGATTTACAGGAATTAAAAAACTAAGTTTCTCAATGTTTCCAACCCAGCCACGACGCCCAAAATTTTGAATTTCATTCCCATTTCTTGCATGGAACCTAGAAATTTACCCGAGGACACACATGTGATTTTTCAACCAACTTTGGTGCACTGGAACATGTGCTTGTATTTCAAATTTGAATTATGCACACAAAGGTGACACGTTCCCTCCCAGAACCACGAGCCTTCTTGAGAGAAGCTCCGATTTTCAAGAAGCTTATACCAAAATTTGTTCCTATTCGGCCAATTTTTTTACCACGGCATGGTACTACCACGACATGACACCATGCCAAGTTTCATGATTTTAAAACCAAGTTTCTCAATGTTCTGGACCGAGCCACGATGCCCAGATGTTTGAATTTTATTCTCATTTTTTGCATGGGACCTACTCCCTCCTTCCATCTATATAGGGCCTAATGTGTTTTTCAAGACAGCCTTTGACTATTGACAAGATTAATAGCACATGAGATGTATACTATGAAAATTATATTATTGGAAGCTCCTTTGACATACAAATTTGAAGGTATGCTTTGTGTAAGTTGCATGTCATATATTATTGCTCTAACGGTTGGTCAAAGTTAGCCTCGAAAAACGCATCACGACCTATATAGATGGAAGGAGGGAGTAGAAATTCACCCGAGGATACAAATGTGATTTTTCAACCAACTTTGGTGCACGGGAGCATGTGCTTGTAGTTCAAATTTGAATTATGCACATTAAATGACCAAAAACTCAATTAATGTGTAAATAAGGCCAAACGAAGCCGGAGTAATTCCAAAATTTAACAGGGCACTCATGTAGTTCTATGTTGCCTTTGTAAATAAACTCAAGGGGGACAACGTATATCGTTTCACACTCAAAGGTGGCACGTTCCCTCTCAGAACCACGAGCCTTCTTGAGAGAAGCTTCGGTTTGCAAGAAGCTTATACCAAAATCTGTTCCTATTCGGCCAAATTTTTTACCACAACATGGTAGTACCATGACATGACATCCATGCCAAGTTTCATGATTTTCATACGTGTTTTGGATTTACAAGAATTTTAAAACCAAGTTTCTCAATGTTCTCGACCGAGCCACGATGCCCAGATGTTTTAATTTTATTCTCATTTCTTGCATGGGACCTAGAAATTCACCGGAGGACACAAATGTGAATTTTGGACCAACTTTGGCGCACAAGAGCATGTGCTTGTAGTTCAAATTTGACTTATGCACATTAAATGACCAGAAACTCAATTAATGTATAAAAAACGACAAACGAACCCGGAATAATTCCAAAATTTAATAGGGCACTAATGTAGTTCTATGTTGCCTTTGTTAAGAAACTCAAGGGGGGGGCAGCATATATCGTTTCACACTCAAAGGTGGCACGTTCCCTCTTAGAACCACGAGCTTCCAAATCGGCCCAATTTTTTACCACAACATGTTAGTGCCATGACATGACACCATGCCAAGTTTCATGATTTCCAGACGAGTTTTGGATTTACATGAATTTAAAATCAAAGTTTCTCGATGTTCTCGGCCGAGTCATGACGCCCAGATGTTTGAATTTCATTCTCATTTCTTCCATGGGACCTAGAAATTCAACCAAGGACACACATGTGATTTTTCAACCCACTTTGGTGCACCGGAGCATGTGCATGCAATTCATATTAGGTTATGCACATTAAAAGTCCAGAAACTCAATTAATGTATAAAAAGGCCAAATGAACCCGAAATAATTCCAAAATTTAACAGGGCACTCATATAGTTCTATGTTGCCTCTGTAAATAAAATCAGGGGGAGGCAGCGTATATCGTTTCGCACACAAAGGTGACACGTTCCCTCTCGGAACCACGAGGCTTGTTGAGAGTATCTCCGGTTTTGCAAGAGGCTTATACCAAAACTTGTTCCCAATTCATCCAAAAATTATACGTATGAAAACAGGGTTTAGATTATCCCAAACATCTCGCTACCTAGACCAATAATGTACTATGATTTGAATTCAACATAAAATGGATACAAATATTTGAATTGGAGAGCGTATGGTACATGTAGTTCATAGTGAAATATGATTACTGCTATATGTATGATTTTTGTTATCAAGATAATATTTAAATTATTGTATAACTGGACAACAATCATATTCAAATGAGGAAAATTGATTCAAATTTAGTCCATATGGTAGACGACAATATATATGTTCACATGGTGGAGTAAAATGTTCATATATGATGGAAGATCAAAATGTACGACTACATCAATTATAAACCGCAAGGTCACCTAACGATATATTTGAATTCAACATAACGTGGATTCAAAATTGAAATTCGAGATCATGGCATCTGTAATCATATAAAAAGGGACATTACTCTTTCTTTGGTGGGAATTGATTTGTTTTTTTGTTGTTGTTGAGGGAAGTGCGAATCGATTTGGTACTGTGCAGGGTAATCTTGTTCTCCCAATTTTTTTTACATTTTTCTTGTAGTTTTTTCAATGGCATCTATAGCAATATAGTAAAAGGGGACATGACTCTCTTGTGTCTTGTATGAATTGTTTTTTTACACGTTAAGTTCGTTCTGCCGAACAAGGAATCCACACCTTGTTATCCCGAAATTTTCAAGCTCGAGTATCTTTTGTCTCACCTGCTTTGAAACTCCCGCTTCTTCAACCCGCGCCGCGCCTTGTTATCCCGAAATTTGGACGCGCGCGAGAACTCCCTCCTCATCCGAAATCGCTCCCGCAGCCCAGACACGCGAAATCCCCCTTCTACCCCTCGGCCGGAAATGAAGCTCCACGTCGCGGTGTCAAAACCGGTGGGGGTACGCTAGTAACTTACCCTACATTTCGGACAAGCGCGTCCCTAAGCTTGGCTCCCCCCTCCCCCTTCGCCCCCCATTCATACACCGAGGCCGCCAAAACCCGCGAAACCCCATGCTCCTCCGTCGGCCTCCTGACCGCCGCCCAGCCGGAGACTCTTCCCCGACTACGTCGTCCACCGCAACAGCTCGCCGTCCCTCATCCACCGCACCGGATGAGGATCCGTTGTTGATCTCGTCGTCCCGCCGGATCAGCCGCCCCGTCCTCCACCTCAAAGGAGCTGCCCCGATGTTCGCCTCGTCTATCGCGCCACCTCAATCCCCACAGCGCCGTCTTGACCTCCCCCACCGGAACCGCAGCACCCTCACCAATTCCTCCGATGAAGCCGAGGCCAACTCGGCGCCACCAAGGAGGTTCTGCACTCACCGCTGCATTTTATCTTTTATTCGATCTCAGGGGCTGCCGGCGCTCGATACCGAGCAGACATGGCGTGTCTCCATCGCCGGCCACATCATCCACGGCGTCTCTCCCCCATGTCGTTGCTTCCTCGGCGGCGACTTCCACAACGGCACTAGCTGCAGCTGCTCCGGCTCTCGCTCGCGCTGCGGCTCTATTCTTGCTGTCGGTCGCGCTGCTGCACTGCTCCTGCTTTCGTTCGTGCTGCTGCTCTGCTCTTGCTCTCGCTTGCGCTGCTGCTGCTGCCGCACGACCTCCGGCAGCTACAGGGGTTGCTGCTTTAGCACTCGCTCGCGGTGCTACTGCACGACTTGCTCTCTGCTAGTGCGTTCCCTGCTCGAGTGTCTGCTGATTTAGATAACTGCTTCTCTGCTACTAGTGCTCGAACGCCCTAAACATCTATTGCAATGCTCTGTTACTAGTTCAATCAGTTTCGACAGTAAAATTTAGTTTCGACTATGAAGTTCATTTTCTTCAGTTAAGTTCAGAGTGAACAGTACTTACAGCATCTGTCGGAGCGACCGTGGCGCGGCTGATGCATTTTACATCTAGCACTTTTTGGTGATGTATTTTACATCATCTATTGCAGATGATATTAGGGTCCCACTTCAGATTAACGTTGTCTGTCTTGTCATGCTTTAGCCACGTCGCCGTACACCTTAGCGGAGCTGCTCCAACGACGGAACCGTCCATCACAGCGGAGCAGTACCCTCGGCGCCGTTTCCAAAGGCCTCGGATCTTCTTCCCCGCCGCCGACAGTCACACCAGCATCATCACCATCCTCCACGTCCAACCCAATGATGCTGAGGTCCACAAGGCCATGCCAAAGAGGTTGTACACTCGTCGCATCACTTTGTTTCTCCATTCCTCTGTTCTTCCAATTCATGTGAGCCAAACACCCAGGTTGACTGAAATCCTATGTTTCCAAATGCTCTGTTTTGCACGTGCATTCCTATCCTATTCCTGTGTTTTTCCTGTCCCTGCATTTATAGAATCCTCCAATTCTAAGGAGCCCTTACAGATTTACTTCATTTTCAGATAGGTGTCAAAGAAAACTCTGTGTGTTATGTCCTGCTCCTGTCGTGCCGTCATCCACCCCACCTGAGGTGCACCATCGACAGAAGCGTTCACTGCAGCAGAGATCCCCCTGCAGACTTCCTTTCGCCGCCTCAGATCATCTTCCCCGTTGTCGGCAGCCACGCCAACTGCATTACCATCATCGACTGAGCAGGTGAACCTGAGGACTACACAGTTCCGGAAGAGAGGTCGCAGTCTTTCGTGTTTGCTTACGTTATACATGGTTATTATTACCTGCTACTTTATCGTTCAATCTTGAGTTTTGAATTGCCCATGGGTCTCATATCGAGCCAGCAACGAATAGTATCTGTCTACTATCTGGTTCATCTGGGGTTTTCTATGTGGTTCATGTTGGGTGGGCAACAAACAATAGATAATCCATTGTCTATCTTTTTAAACTGAAGCTATAATCTACCTGCTATCATTAGTTTTGGATCCATCCACTCATTTGCTACCATCAGTCTTGATTTTTGCATGCACCCTTAGGCCTTACAAAATCTAACTATTTTTTTATTATGCATGTCAGATATTGTACACAATCGTACTGAACATGTAGAGAAAAAGAGAAGACCGTTGCGTGCGAATATAATGTCATGCAGACGCCGCTCCATGGTGGGCGAAGTGCCCCCCCTCCTGCATTTCCAGATTGTATTCCAGAGGAAGATAACTATTCAGATGGAGATTCAAAAGGAGCCGACCACGCCTGTTTACCACCTGAGGTGTTTGCTCTAACCTGGCATGCTGATGTTGGTCATATCATGCATATGGCACCTTGCATTGCTTACATTATACATCTTATATGTCATCAGCTTAGTTTAGATTTGCTTTGTGTGAATGCCACCTGTTTGGTTTCTATATCATACTCCCACCATTCCTAAATATTTGTCTTTTTAGAGATTTCAACAAGTGGCTACATACGGAACAAAATGAGTGAATCTACACTCTAAAATATGTCTATATACATCCGAATGTGATTTGAACTCTCTAAAAAGACAAATATTTAGGAACGGAGGGAGTATATGGGAATTATGCAATGCCATCTTCTTTAGCCAGGCATCATATACGTGAATCATGCAATGCCATCCTGTTTAGCCAGTCATCGTATATGTGAATTGCATTGTGCCATAATTTTTTTCCATAATGTATTCCATTTGTCAACAATGTTTATACATTCATCTACTCTTCCTGTGCATCATCCATTTGAGTCGGTCATGGAAAAATCTGGAGTGAAAACAAGGTCTTCTGAGCAGTCAGTGCTACCTGTCGATGCAGATTTCTTGCTGGTTACAGATAGCTCCTCAGAGGAGGATTCAAAGAGAGATGACTAGTCGTATTCCCCCCCCCCCCCGAGGTGCATGCTCTAACTTGGCTGGGTTATATTGCTCATATCATGCATATGGTGTCTTGCATTACCATGCCATCTGCTTAGATTAGACATGCTTTGTGTGAATGCCTCCTGTTTGCTTTCTATATCAGATATGTGAATTATGCAATGCCATGTTTTTCAGCCAGTTATCATATATGTAAATTATGCACCGCAATGGAGCCAGGCATCATATATGTGAATTATCTCATGCCATCTTTTTTTTCATTACGTATTCCATTTGTCGACAATCTGTGTATATTGAACTACTCTTCATGTGTATCAGCCATTTGAGCCGGTTATGGAAAAATCTGGAGTGAAAACAAGGTCTTCAGAGCAGGCAATGGTACCTGTTGAAGCATATATCTTGATGGTTATAGGGAGCTCCTCAGAGGAGGATTCAGAGACAGATGACCAGTCCTATATCCCACCTGAGGTGTATGCTCTAAGTTGCAATGTTTATATTTCTCATATGATGCATATGGTGTCTTGCATTGCTTAGTTTAGACATCATATGCACAATATTGAATTATATCTGCTTAGTTTAGAGATCATACATGCGAGTGCCAGCTGCTTAGTATATGAATCAATTATGTCAATTATATCATGCCATCATGTATACTTAGACAACATGTATGTGAATTATTTCATCCCAACCTATTTTAGAAAGACATCATATAGTTTTGTCATGTCATCCTGTTTAGGTACTCATCATATGTTGAATTATGCCATTATATCCTGTTAAGTTATCCATCATATATCTGAAACTGTGTCATGCTATCCTGTTTAGTTAGGCATCATATATGTGAAATTGTGTCATGCTGTCCTGTTTGGTTAGACAACATATATGTGAATTACCACATCTGTCTATCATACAATGTCTGTACGTTCAATTTCTTTTCTTGTTTATCAGCCATTTGAATTGGAGGGGGTGATGGCAGTATCTAAGGGAGCAAAAACCCGTTCTTCACAAAAGACAGTGCTACCCGTCGATGCAGATAGAACCATGGTTGTACTGGCCCACAAACTAGCCCCACCACACATAATCGAGACTCTTCCAGATTGCACACTTACACCGTTGGGCAGAGAACCAGCTACAACCCATCTAACCGCAACCCCAGCGGATAGTAACCCACTTATAGTTGACAAAGCACCATGTCCACCACAGAGTACCCCCACACGAGCAGTTTCTAAAGCTACTGCAGTGCCCAAAGCACGAAGACCACCACAGCTAACACAAACTCCATGTTTAAAGCAGAAGAGCAACTATTCTCAGGTCAGATTCCGTAGCTATGGTCCATACTCCTTTGTTGTTGCATCACTATATTTACTCATACCAACTACTTTCGAATTTGAAGGATCCGATTGAAACTCCAATGGCGCAACAGGTATGTTTTAAACCTATTTCTTTAACTGGATTGCTGTTCTAACTTGTTGCTCTATGTTGATTTCAGTTTAAGTTGTATAAACAGTTATGTTCTCATGTGATGCACATTACTAGTGCTGCCAATGCTGTGTAGTTTCTCACACTTATATTCTGTCTATGCTGCTGTGTCTTAAAAATATATGAGTTGAACTATGTCTCTATCTTGATTAGGGAACATAAACTAGAATGATATGGACAATACAATGACCATAGTACATAGATATATGTTTGTTTCATGATGTTATCCCGTCCACCTTACTACTGAACCGGTTTACCAAAATGAGTTTCGTATACTACAAGCTAAACATGTGATGTGTCTGCTTGTTTCTCTTGTAGTATGCAAACAGAATATTGGAGAAGAGCACCCCACTATGCAATGGTAGAGAAAGTAATGCAGATAAGGTTCAATATAGTGAGACAACCCTGTTGGTCCCCAAGAAAGGTGATAAAAACGATCTTGTAGATAGTGAGAAAACCCCACAGTCCTGCCTTGATGTAGTGTTCGAGTTACTGGCCAGTACCGCTGGCACAAGCTCTTCGAACTCGCTGCCTGAATCACTTCGGCTTCTTCTGTCTCAGCTACAAGCTGAAAGGCATCAGTGAGCTGTGCTGCGGCAAGAAACTGAAGGACTGAGGGAGTCCCTGCAGAATTCAGATGCGTACTTTCTTGTGCAACAGCAAGCGCTGGAGAATTTAAGCGCAAAACAAGAGAAAGTTAATAAGCTTGCTAAGCATCTTGCCAGCATTATGGGTACCCAGGATATTGTTTCTTGAACTCTTCTGAAGTGGTTTCAGTTCTGGACTTGTTTTGTTGCGGCATTTATATGCTGCTTTGTTCCCTATATTTGCACTGGTGGCGAACTTTGATGCCCAGTGGATGTAATATGTGTAATAGCCGTGATAGCCTAGCATAAGTTGCTTGCTTATTTATTTCCTTGTTGTCTTGTTTATTTGTTTGCTTGTAGTCAGTGCAGTTCTTTTTCCGCGGTTTGCTAGTGGCTGCAATAACCTATTTTCTAAAACTAGGCCACAATAAGCATGGGCTAATATTTACTGTAGTGACACTGGGCCTCCTACGGGCCGTAGAAACAGTGGGCCTTCTACGGGCCGTAGAAACAGTAGGCCTTCTACGGGCCGTAGAAACAATGGGCCTTCTACGGGCCGTATCATCAATGGGCCTTATACGGGCCGTATGATCGATTGGCCAAACATGGGCCAATAACAGGCCGCATTATGGCCGTAAACGGGCTAGAGTTGGAATCGTCCGTTCATGGGCCGACCATAACGGGCCATCGTTAATAGGCCGTATTTGATGACGCTATGAAAACGGCCCAACGTATTAACGGACCACAAACGGGCCGACTGTAACCGGGCTGAATTTGGCCCACAAGCAGAAAATGACAGTAACGGGCCGTAAGTAAACGAATGCTGGAAATGAGCCCAAGAATAAATGGGCTCTGAGAAGGCCGAAAGATAACATGGGCTAGAAACGGCCCAATGGAATAACGGGCCGTTAATGGGTATAAAGTGATACACTGTTCATTACGGGCCAGTTTCACCATGGGCCGTTAATGGGTGTAAAGTGATACACTGTTCATCACGGGCCAGTTTCACCACGGGCCGTTAATAGGCCAAGAGTTACATAGGGCCTCATATGGGCCGAAAGACGTCATGGGCCATACATGGGCCAGAAGTGAAAACGGGCTGGAATCATATTGGATGGCCCAGATGACGCTACTGGGCCTAATTCGGATAGGGCGTAACGGGCCTTGGGTTAGCGGGCTGTAAATGGGCTATATGTGAACAGGCCGTTAACAGGCTTTCCATGGGCCAGTCCGCCACCTTTTGACCAAGTCAAACAGGCCGGCCTTTTCACAGGAATGGGCCTCTGTTGGGCCGTGCCACGTGTCGACGTATCATAGGCGCCTTCTGTCCAATGAGTGGATGACATCTGTCCCAACGATGAGCCGACACGTGTTTCCTCTAGCCAATGATGATTTTACACGTGGAAAATCCCCATTGGTCGGGGCTGTTAACGGGTTATCGGATCCAAAACCCGACCCGATAGCTTAACGGCGTTCCGTTACAGTGGATGGCACGTGTCGGTCACCCTTGACGAAAGCACTTCTGTGACGCGCGATTTGTCGTCATGGAAGTGGACACTTCCGTGATGATAATTTTGGTAATGTCATCGAACACTTCTACGACAGCACAGGTATGACTATCTTGATTCTGTCATAAATTTGTCATGGATGTACATGCATGACAAAAAACGTGACCTACTGTGACAAACACGTATCATCATAGAAGTGTATTTTTTTGTAGTGAAAGTGATTGAATATGAAGGACGCTATCGGATAAAATCCAACAAAGGATCCGGTGGTCCTCAAAGGATCTGATGTGAGCATCGGTACTCAACCAGCGGAAGAAACAATGCAAGGAGATCAGACTATAGAAACAAATGACTAATTCAAAGTTCAAATGCAAAAGAATTATGATTTCCAATCAAGGGATCAGAAGCAAACACTCTGATTAAGGATGGATAAGTTGTGTATGCTTTGGGGTACAATCGATGGCAATCCGATTGGTCGAGAACCAGCTCATGTTTAAAATGATGTCTGAGCCGGAAGGATAAATCCTGACGATTGCAAGCATCCGCAACATATCGAATCAATAGACTCTAAATGATAATGACAAAGATTGCCAATAAGATTACCAGACTTATTGGATTAATCATAATGCTAGCAAGCAAGAATTTCAAGAGCATTAGGCTGTTGAGGATTTTCAGAAGAACGAACGGTATTACGAAGACTTTTGTGAAATACCTGAATCAACTGGGGATGAGCGGATACTCGGCAAGTGCGAGAATTATCCGTAGGGGTATTCAGGTGACAAAGAACAACAAGGCACTAAGCTCAAGGGATTCTTGGAACAACAGAGAGAATTTCGGGGTATCTCGTAGTAACAAGATCAACTGGGAAACATTATATGAATGGCGAGTATACGTGGTTATACATAGGGGTTTATCGATGGAAGGGAATTCAAAAAGCGATGGCACAAAGTATCGAGGGAACATCGGAGAGTAACTTCGGAATCTTCTAGTGCATCAGGCGATCACCTGTATCGAGTGGCTCTCCGGGAGGAAGTAGTTACGAGAACCTAGAGTTAGATTTAGTAAAATCATTTAACCCGAATAGAAGAGAGATCAGAGTCCCAGAGTATAGACGAGGAGTAAAAGATCCTAATACCACCCAATGGAGACGTGGGCCCATGCGCTGCACACCCAAGTTAGTAAAACAATTTTCATCGACTAGACTCAACTTCGGCCAAAGAGTGTGGAAGGGGGATTCCTACAGGCAGTCGGCTCTGATACCAACTTGTGACGCCCCTGATTTAATCGTACACTAATCATGCACGCAAACGTGTACGATCAAGATCAGGGACTCACGGGAAGATATCACAACACAACTCTAAAACATAAATAAGTCATACAAGCATCATAATACAAGCCAGGGGCCTCGAGGGCTCGAATACAAGTGCTCGATCATAGACGAGTCAGTGGAAGCAACAATATCTGAGTACAGACATAAGTTAAACAAGTTTTCCTTTAGAAGGCTAGCACAAACTGGGATACAGATCGAAAGAGGCGCATGCCTCCTGCCTGGGATCCTCCTAAACTACTCCTGGTCGTCGTCAGCGGCCTGCACGTAGTAGTAGGCACCTCCGGTGTAGTAGGAGTCGTCGTCGATGGTGGCGTCTGGCTCCTAGGCTCCAGCATCTGGTTGCGATAACCAGGAAGAAAGGAAAGGGGGGAAGGGGGAGAAAAGCAACCGTGAGTACTCATCCAAAGTACTCGCAAGCAATAAGCTACACTACATATGCATGGGTATATGTGTAAAGGGCCATATCGGTGGACTGAACTACAGAATGCCAGAATAAGAGGGGGATAGCTAATCCTGTCGAAGACTACGCTTCAGGCCCCCTCCATCTTGCAGCATGTAGAAGAGAGTAGATGGTACGTTCACCAAGTAGCATCACATAGCATAAACCTACCCGGTGATCCTCTCCTCGTCGCCCTGTGTGAGAGCGATCACCGAGTTATATCTGGCACTTGAAAGGGTGTGTTTTATTAAGTATCCGGTTCTAGTTGTCATAAGGTCAAGTTACAACTCCGGGTCGCCTGTTACCGTGGACACGGCTATTCGAATAGATCAACTTCCATGCAGGGGTGCACCACACTACCCGACACGCTCGATCCCTCTGGCCGGGCACACTTTCCTGGGTCATGTCCGGCCTCGGGAGATCAACACGTCGCAGCCCCACCTAGGCTCAACAGAGAGGTCAGCACGTCGGTCTAAATCCTATGCGCGCAGGGGTCTGGGCCCATCGCCCATTGCACAACTGCATGTTGCGTACGCGGCCGGAAGCAGACCTAGCCCCCTTAATACAAGCGCGGGCTTACGGTCCAATGCGGCGCGTGCCACTCAGTCACTGACGTCAAAAAGAGCTTCGGCTGATACCACGACGCCGGTTGCCCATATCTTGTCCCACGTGGTGGTTAGTGCGTATAAGGTCAACGACCCAACTCAGATCAAATACCAAGATCTCGTTAAGCGTGTTAATATGAAGTAACCGCGAACGCCGACCAGGGCCAGGCCCACCTCTCTCCTAGGTGGTCTCAACCTGCCCTGTCGCTCCGCCACAAAGTAACAGTCGGGGGCCGTCGGGAACCCAGGCCCACCTCTACCGGGATGGAGCCACATGCCCCTTTAGCCCCCATCTCCGAACAGTATCATAAGTAATGTAACAGTATAAAGTATAGAGCATATGCCCGTGATCACCTCCCGAAGTGATCACGGCCCAGTAGTATAGCATGGCAGACGGACAAGAGTGTAGGGCCACTGATGGAATACTAGCATCCTATACTAAGCATTTAGGATTGCAGGTAAGGGTATCAACTATAGCAACAATGACAGGCTATGCAGCAGAATAGGATTTAACCGAAAGCAGTAACATGCTACACTACTCTAACGAGTGAAGAGGGGAAGAAACAATAAATATAATGCAAACATATGCATATCGATGCATGACAAGACAAGTAACGGTGCCAGGTGTGCCCTAACGGGGCGAGAGGTGATACCGGCGAAGGGGGAAACATCCGGGAAAGTATCCCCAGTGTTTCGCGTTTTCGGACAGATGAACCGGAGGGGGAAAGTTGCATGTTTGCTATGCTAGGGATGTGTGGCGGACGAACGGGCTGCGTATCCGGATTCGTCTCGTCGTTCTGAGCAACTTTCATGTACAAAGTATTTTCATCCGAGGTATGGTTTATTTTATATGATTTTCTAAATTTTTAAATCATTTTTAGAATTTAATTAATTAATTTAATTCAACATTATCCAGAATAGTGTTTGCTGACGTCAGCATGACGTCAGCAGTCAACAGAGGTGTTGACTGGTAACACTGACGTGTGGGTCCAGTGGGACCCACCTGTCATACACTGCTTAGGTTAATTAGTTAGGCTTAATTAGTTAACTAAAATGATTAGGTTAAACTAATACAAAATTAATTAAGTTATGTTAATTAATTAATTATTTTAAATTCCTTTTTTTATAAAACCGTTCTGGGCGTGGGCCCCGTTCGTCATAGGCCCCAAGGGCCAAACGGGCGCAGGGTGGAGCGGAGGCCGAGAGGGCGCTCGCCCGCAGCAACGGTGAGGTCATGCCCGCGGCCGGTGGCGGCCTCAGGGCGGATGGTCACTGGCAGGGCCGGTGCGGCGGAGCCGCGGCCAGCGAGAGGGACCGGGGGGAGCGTCGGGCGACACCGTAGCGGTGCGCGCGGTGGCAGCACGCTGCATCGGAGCAGGGGCGGAGGGCAGGGGATGCGCGCGGGGCGGCGTGGTGCAGCCACGGTGGCAGCGCAGCAGCGGGCAGC
>NC_057799.1:355621607-355659714 GCF_018294505.1 Triticum aestivum
CGGGGTCGGCGATTCGTTCCCCCGATCCAGATCTGGATCGGGGAGAAGGAGGGAGTGCGAGGGGGAACGTGGGGGAGTGGGTGTCAGTGGGTGGATTAGGTTACGGGGGGGAGTGGGTATAAGGAAGTGGTGGTGGGCCTTGGTCCAGTTTGGCAGGCCAGCTGGGCCGGAGCCCAGTGGGGGGGGTGTTTCCTCTTTTATTCTTTTTTTGTTAGCTTTGTTTTTCCCTTTTCTTTTATTTATTTTCCTATTCAATTTTAATTAAATTTAAAATGTCTATGCACTTTCTAAACATGTGTTTTCTTCACTATAATTAACTATGTATTATTTGGCACAAACCGAACATTTTTGTTTTGATGTTTGAAAACTTTTGTTATTTACCAAATTTTTGAATTTGTACTTTGGACCGGTTTTGATCTAACGATAGACTAGCAACAGTAACAGAGGTGACGTGGCATCGTTAACGTGGGATTACTGTAGCATGATTATCTGGGCGTTACATCTTGCCTTGCCATAAGAAACCCCTCAGAATCTGTTCAAGCTTGTCTAACAACTATTTGGGCCACAGAAAGCATCCCATAAAGCAGCTAAGAATTGCTGCCAGGACATCATTGATCAAAGTAAGTCGTCCTCCCCAGGACAAGAAAGTGGCAAGTGTAAGTGCATCTAGTGCCACCCCTAGTTGGTTTTGGAGTATTGATGACAAACCTGGTTGAGGGACTAATGTGTTTCTGAGAATTGCAGGATAACACAGGTAGTAGTCCCTCACTGATTCGGTTTACCTACCAGAGATGACCCCTAAAAATGTGTGAAGACATTGAAGACAATGGTGGTTTGTGAAGATATTCACAATGAAGACTATGACATGAGAAGACATCGCATGAAGACTATGGAGTGCGAAGACATAGTTGTTTCGTAGTTTCCTTTTCTTCTTTGTTGAGTCATAGGAACCCCCGCACTATTAATTGGGGTCCAAGTGAACAAAGTCAGAGTGACTGAAGTGATGCTCAACCAAATCCTATGTCTTCAAGCGAAGACAATGAGAGCAAATCTTATCCAGAGCTGGATAAGTCAGCTTTACTTGTAGCCCAAGTCAAGATGTCGCGTGTGTTTGAAATCTGACCGTTGGACACGTGTCAGTTCCTTAGTGACCCAGGGTCATTTCGGACAAATCAGGTCGGGTTGCCTCCTGCCTATAAATAGCCCACCCCCTACACCATAAATTGGTGGCTGCTCAGAGTTAGTGCACGGCTTTTGTCGTTTGAGAGCAACCCACCTCGAAGCATTTGAGAGAGAGAGATCCTTGCGAGGACAAAGCCCAAAACACCCAGAGCCAAAGAGTGTTATGCATCACTGAAGTATTTCTGTCCGTGTGATCTAAAGACTTATTACACTTGAGGACTATGAATCCTCCAGCCGATTAGGCGTCGCATTCTGAGCATCCAAGAGTCATTGTGGATTGCCGGTGAACGAAGTCTGTGAAGGTTTGGAAGTCTACCTTGAAGACTTACCAGAGTGATTGGGCGAGGACTAAGTGTCCTTAGCTCAAGGGGAATAAGGTGAAGACGCGGTCTTCTGAGTTGAATCTCAGCCTCCCTAACCAGACGTACAGTTGTCACAGCAACTGGAACTGGTCCAACAAATCCCTGTCCTCTCCAAGCTACTGGTTCTATCTTCTCCCTCTCGTTACTTACAGTTTGTCTTCGTGAAGTTATTGCCTGCTTGCTTTATTTGATTGACTTCACTGTGTGACGACTATTGTTGTTTGGCTTCATACTATCTTCCATCCTGATCTATACTACCTAGCTGCTAATAGTCTTCGTGCTTTCACTTCATTACTTGCTTGACTATGGCTTGTCTAGTGTAGTCTACCTTCTGCTGCATATCAGTAGGTTCATTTCTATCGTTTGTATTCAAAGCCCCCATGTTTTGAAGACTTTCATAAAAATCTCCTATTCACCCCCCTCTAGTCGATAACTAGCACTTTCAATTGGTATCAGAGCTAGGTGCTCCCTTGTTCTGTGTGATTCGGTTTAACCACATGGAGTTTTAGCTATGTCGACTGCAGGGATCAAGGTCTCCGCTACGTGCCCTGTCTTCGATGGCACTGATTACCCCTACTGGAAGAATAAGATGCGCATGCATCTTGAAGCCATTGATGTCGACCTCTAGTATGTCGTCAAGAACGGCGTTCCCAAGACTGGTGAAGGTGTCACCCCTGCTGATGTCAAGAAGTTCGTTCAACTGGATTGTACTGCCAAGAACATCATCTGTGGTCATCTGACCAAAGGACAGTATGGCCGTGTGAGTGCTCTGGAAACTTTGAAGCTAGTCTGGGACTGGCTCTCCAAGGTCAACGAAGGCGTCTCAACCCAAAGAGACTCAAGGATCAGTGTTCTTCGCAACCTCTTCAACCGCTTCAAGATAAACGACAATGAGAATGTCCAACTCACGTTTGATCGCCTCACTGATATCACAAATGAGCTTCATGCACTTGGCGCCACTGAGATCACCAAGCATGAAATTGTCAAGACACTCCTGAGATCACTTGACAACTCATTTGACACCCTAGCCCTGATGATTCAAGAACGCCCTGACTTCAAGACTCTCGATCCGTCTGACATACTTGAGAGGCTCAACACACATGAGTTCTAGTTATCTGAGAAAAGAGATATATATGGTCCTAGCTATGGATGTACTCGCGCTTTGAAGGCGAAGGTTGTTTCCTCATCTGAAGAAGAATCTGACCGCAGTTCTGGGGATCCTGAAGACATTGGAAAGGAGCTTGCTATGCTTGTGAAGAAGTTCCAGAAATTCACCAAGAAGAAAGGCTTCAGAAAGTCTTCAAAATCCAACTCGAGAAATGATGAAGCTTCTACTCATGACCACAAGAAGAGAACATTCCAAAAGTGCAAGACACCTGGTTACTACATCTCTGAATGTCCTCAGTGGGACAATGAGAACAACAAGAAGAAGAAGAGCAAGGAATATGATTCTGATGACAAGAAGAAGAAGAAGTCCTCAAAGTCTTCTTCCAAGTCTTCATCACACAAGAAGAGATCATCTGGCAAGGCTCGTGCTTTTGTTGGCAAGGAGATGGATACAGAGGAGGAGTCTGCTTCTGAGGAGGCAGAGGTGGAGTCTGAGGAGGAGTCTGACTCTGGCGTTGCAAGTCTGGCTCTAGCCACAGCCTACGTTGCCAAGTCCATCTTCACACTGAAGACAATGGCTCCGTCACCAACGCTGATGCTAATGACAAGAACGACTCTGCCCCCACCTACTGCTTCATGGCACGTGGTTCCAAGGTAAACTCACGCGATGCTTACTTTCAAACATCAAGTGAAGATGACTCTGATTGTGAATCCAAACCTAGCTACAAAACACTTGCTAAAATTGCAACTGAACAACAGAAAGCTATGGAACATATTCAAAAATTGTTAGACAAAAGTGATGACCTGTTGGACGCGGAAATGACCCGATCTCAGTCCTTAACTGAAGACATCAAAAATATTCATGTTAAGTACGAGGAACTTGAAAGTCGTCATGAAACGCTCTCAACAACTCATGAAAAGCTTTCCTACGATTATCTTCAAAGGAAGCAAGAACTTGAGAAATTGAGAACGGCTCATGAAGATCTTCAAAAAGAAAACGAGTCACTTCGCGCTCAAAAGATCAGTCCCGCTCAGGAAGGATTTGAACCACCATGTCTAAAATATCTTGAGCGTGATAACGCTACTTCTGTTGCTGAATGTTCCACTACTGCTACTGTTGCAATATCTTCAACTGCTGATGTGGTAACTAACCCCTCTGCTGAGGATACCACTACTTTGCTGATGAAAATGCCAGGCTGAAGACATTGCTTGGGACTGGGATGTACAAAAGTCTCAAAGGGCATTAGACACTATGTGATGTCCTCAAAAAGCAGATTCTGAACCGAAACCCTAGGAAAGAGGGTGTTGGGTTCGAGAGGAAAATGAATGTTGATGGTTCTTACTGGAAGCCTGAGCAGTACCCCAAAACCACATGGGTTGCTACGAAGGGACCTTCAGTGGATCGATCCACCTTATCTGGCTTCACTTGTGCTAACCCGATTATTATTGATGAATCCTTTGATGCAAACTATAAACTGTTTAAGAATCAGAATGGTGAAGTGTTTGCCAGGTATATTGGTACTAACTGCAGGAATGGACCACCCATGAAGAAGATTTGGGTGCCCAAAAGGTGTCTTGAGAATCTTGCTCTGAATGTCATCATGACACCACCAGGGAAGAAGACAAACCCCAGACCAAAGGCTTCATATAGACAGCGGACTCACCAGAGTCACCCTAACGCCAATGTTTTGCAGGGAAATCATACTCAGACTAATGAATATGAGTGTGTTTCATCAAACCGCTATGTTCATAAGACTAAGAACTATTCTGCTTATTCATATGAGTATTATTCACCTCCTGCAAGGCTATTTGCTAGGGCTCCAAAGCCGAAGTTCTCAGATGCTGCACTTAGACTCATTGCTTCGAAGCCACCCCTGAAAATGTGGGTGGTTAAGAAAAATTAACTCTCTTTTGTAGGGAAAGGTCTCCAGCCAGAAATCAAAGGCGTCTAATGTTTATGCTCGGGACCTAAAACATCTTGTGGGGCGCAAGATAAAATGCCCAAATGGTCTTACTATGTATTTTGTTCCTGAATTGCTTGCCAATCATCCTATCAGTCCTAACCTTGATCTGAGATTTCATAATCCGCTCGTCCGTCAAATGTTTATGCTTCACAATACCCTTGGTGAAGCCTATCCCCCTAACTGCACTGTAGGGTATGACACCACATGCTTCAGAATGGATTATGGACAGTGGATGCACTAATCACATGACTGGTGATCGAAGTCTTCTCATGGACTCAACCTTACGTCCATCTGACAAGAGTCATATCACATTTGCTGACACTAGTAAAAGCAAGGTATTGGGTCTAGGTAGAGTTGCAGTCTCAAAGGATCAACACATGGATAAAGTGATGCTTGTTGAATCCCTTGGTTTCAACTTAATGTATGTCTCAATGCTTTGTGATTTGAACATGATTGTGATATTTGGAAAATATCGTTGCCTTGTTCTAATGGAATCTGACAAGTCTCTAGTCTTTGAAGGGTATAGGAAAGATGATCTGTATATGGTAGATTTCTCAGCAGGACCACAGTTGGCCGTATGTCTTCTAGCAAAAGCTTCAGAGCGCTGGCTCTGGCATCAGAGGCTAGGGCATGCTGGCATGAGGAACTTGTACACACTCGCGAAGAAGAAACATGTCGTAGGCATCGAGGGCGTCAAGTTCAAGAAGGATCATCTGTGTAGTGCCTGTGAAGCTGGAAAGATGACTAGGGCCAAGCATCCCTCGAAGACAATCATGACGACATCTCAACCCTTCGAGCTGCTTCACATGGACTTATTTGGCCCTACTCACTACTCTACTCTTACTACCACTGCTTGCCTCTATGGCTTCGTCATTGTTGATGATTATTCAAGATATACATGGGTGCATATAATCCTCTACAAGAATGAAGTGCAGGATGTCTTTAGACGCTTCGCCAATCGTGCCATGACGAACTATGGCATCAAGATCAAGCACATCAAAAGTGACAACGGCACAGAGTTCAAGAACACTGGCCTCGACCTTTACCTGGATACATTAGGCATCACTCATGAGTTCTCTGCTCCATACACACCTCAGCAGAATGGCATCGTGGAGCGCAAGAACAGAACACTCATTGAGATGGCTCGGACGATGCTTGATGAATACAAGACTCCAAGGAAGTTCTGGCCCGAAGCCATTGATACTGCATGCCACGTCATCAAGCGTGTTTATCTTCACAAGCTTCTGAAGAAGACATCCTATGAGCTCCTGACTGGTAAGAAGCCAAACGTAAGCTACTTCAGAGTATTTGGTGCTAGGTGCTGGATCAAGGATCCACATCACACTTCAAAATTTGCACCGAAAGCACATGAAGGTTTTATGCTTGGTTACGGAAAGGATTCGCACTCCTACAGAGTCTTCAACCTCTTTCACTATAAAGTGGTTGAAGCTGTGGATGTGCGGTTCGATGAAACTAACGGCTCGCAAAGAGAGCACCTGCCAAATATGCTAGATGAAGTTCCACCTAGTGAATCCATCAAGCTTATGGGAACTGGAGAAATCATACCTTTTGAGGCACAGGCTGAAGAGGAACTCATCATTTCTGCTCCTAATCAACCTGAAGACAATGCTCAGCCTGAAGCCAATGCTCAAAATGAAGACAATGATCAGCAAGAGCAAAATCTTCGTCCAGTTCATCCTCGTGTTGCAAATGAAGTACAGATTGAGAAGATAATTGATAGCATCAATGCATCTGGTCCACTCACTCGTTCAAGAGCAACACAGCTAGCAGATTTCTGTGGGCACTTTGCATTTGTCTCAATATCTGAACCCAAGAAAGTTGCTGAAGCCTTCATGGAACCTGAATGGATTCAAGCCATGCAAGAAGAGCTTCAACACTTCAAGCTGAACAATGTGTGGGAATTGGTCAAGCGTCCTGACCCTCGCAAGCACAATGTCATAGGCACCAAATGGATCTATCGCAACAAACAAGATGAGCATGGTCAAGTTGTCAGAAACAAGGCTCGTCTCATAGCTCAAGGATACACTCAAGTTGAAGGGATTGACTTCGATGAAATATTTGCTCCAGTGGATAGGCTTGAAGCCATTCGCATACTGCTAGCCTATGCCAACCATCACAACATCCTTCTGTATCAAATGGATGTGAAGAGTGCCTTTCTCAACGGCAAGATTGAAGAAGTGTATGTTGCACAACCACCTGGCTTTGAAGATCCAAAACATCCCGATATGGTATACCAGCTCAACAAGGCACTGTATGGCCTCAAACAAGCCCCTTGTGCTCGGTATGACACACTCAAAGACTTCCTGAAGAGCAAAGGCTTCAAACCTGGTTCTCTAGATCCTACACTCTTCACAAAGACATACGAGGGAGAACTGTTGTGTGCCAAATCTATGTGGATGACGTTATCTTCGGCTGCACTGACAAGAGATACAATGATGAGTTTGGACACATGATGCAAGAGCAATATCAGATGTCCATGATGGGTGAGCTGAAGTTCTTCCTTGGTCTTCAAATTCGTCAGCAAAGCAACGACATCTTCATATCTCAAGAAAAATACCTCAAAGTTTTCCTGAAGAAGTTTGGTATGCAAGATTGCAAAGGATACACGACGCCAATGGTAAAAAGTTCGATCAAAAGGTATACCGCTCCATGATTGGTTCTTTACTTTATTTATGTGCATCTAGGCCAGATATAATGCTTAGTGTTTGCATGTGTGCCCGATTCCAAGCGGCACCAAAGGAATCGCATCACTTAGCTGTGAAACGAATTCTTTGATATTTGGCTTACACCCCAACGCTAGGATTATGGTATCCAAAGGGCCCAGAGTTTGATCTAGTTGGATTCTTAGATACTGATTATGCTGGTGACAAGGTTGATCGCAAGTCTACATCAGGCAGATGTCACTTTCTGGGACGATCACTTGTCTATTGGTCTTCAAAGAAGCAGAACTGTGTGTCTCTCTCTACTGTTGAATCTGAATACATTGCTGCTGGATCTTGCTGTGCTCAGCTTCTATGGATGAAGTAGACTCTCAAGGACTATGGCATCCATCTGAAGCAAGTGCCTCTCTACTGCGACAATGAAAGCGCCATCAAGATTGCCAGCAACCCAGTTCAGCACTCGAAGACAAAGCACATTGAAATTCGTCATCACTTTCTCAGAGATCATGTCATGAAGGAAGATATTGATATCATTCACGTCAACACTGAAGAGCAATTGGCAGATATCTTCACAAAGCCCTTGGATGAGAAAAGGTTTTGCAAGTTGCGGTGTGAGCTAAATATCTTAGAATCCTCAAATGTCCTGTAATTGGACACACATCGGAACACTTATGCATGTTAATGACTTAGATGTGCAACACACAAAGTGACTTATATCTTCAATCAATGAAGACATACACTCTAAGTGTGAATACATTAATGCGGAATTTGACTTCGGAGTGCCACGATAATTGTGCGCCGTGTCTGGGTCTAATACTTCCTATAGGTGGGTAACGCCACCACCAAACCTTTGTTTGAAGTGTTTCGTTTGGCGTCACATTTGCAAAGGCTTCGCATTTGGTTTGTCTTCAACATTGATTTATCTTCATGTTTATCTTCACAGTGTTGATTTGATCTTATTCAGATATATAGTTGTGTTCTGTCCTCTACAACATTCACTTATAGCTATGTCTTCATGCTTGAATCTTTTGATCTAAGTGAATGTGATCGGACCCTAACCCCTTCTATGCTTCTACCTCAAATTCTATCTATCCAAATCATATGCATTCTATTGAAACTGTCGAATGTCTTCTCTGCGTCCTTGTCAGCAGAAGATAAAGAGACAAAAGTTGAATCTGTTTTAATGCTATATCCTTATTGCCTGAAACCCGGAGAAGCCGGAACGACCACCCGACGGTCTAGGCATGCGTGGGAACATGGAACAACTTCCAATGTGTTGCATGCTTGCCACGTGTCCCTCATATGTGAACCACCAGTGGCACCTGCATAATTGCGCTGTGCTTTCCCTTTCCTTATAAATACACAACTCACCGCGGTCACAATCTCCTCTTCCACCTCGCCACCTCGCACAAACCCTAGTGCCTCCGCTAGCTCGTGTCAATGCCGGCGAAGAAGCGCTTAGCTGCCGCGACCTCTTCGACGCCGTCCTCATGCCGGCCGCGGACTTCGTCCTCTCCGCCGCCGCCGTAGGTGTCTTCCGTCGCCTAGGGCACGGGAGATTGAACTGCTCGACCTCCCTCTCATCTTCGTCTAGCAGTTCTTCGTGTGGTAATTATATCTTACTTTTACTGCCTTTTTGATCCATCAGTTCCATCTACTTTCACCAAAAGTAGTTTCTTGACTTCCATATCTGGATCTATCTTGTTCTGAATCTCATATCATGCCTAGTATATTCACTTATGCTTCACAACTAGTTAGATTCCTCACTTGTACTTATTCTTGGATTCGTAAAATCTGGAACGAACTCTCACCATATAAGTGAATGTCTTCGCGCTATGAGGTCAATGCCTTCAAACTGATTTATCTTCAAAATCTTCTGAGAATGCATATGACCTCTTCCCCTTCCCTCGCACTTCTAATGCTGTCACATGTACATGTCCGTGGGAGAATCCCTTGGTTCTCATAGTCTGCATTCATTTGCAGAATTCTTACAGCGACACATCAATTCTCCTGAAGCCAGTTCGTGTCTGACCAGCAGACGAAAGCCTTTGACAGTTCTGAAGCCATTCAGTTTGTACTTAATGGACACTGAGAAGACAACTAGAAAGGGCGGCAGACAGCGCCGTGGGAATACATCCAAAGATTTGCCACCTGATCTGTATGAAATGTACAAGACAGATCCTGAAGAAACCTATGGCGAACGCAAGACTCGAATCCAATGGATTCGAAGATATTGGGCAGAGGAATGGTTCAAGTACAGATTCGTCACTGCTGAGTATGCGGAGAAGAATGCCATCAAGCGACCGTGGGGAGATATTCTCTACAAAAATCTTCAACCCAAGTTCAAGTCTGAAGCCATAGCTCAAGGCTTCTATCCTTGCATGGTCCGAGGACCACAACCCGAGAATGCTGACCCATCCTCTTTGCTATGGTGTCGCGATGACAATCTGTTCAAGCGCAACTATAAGTTTGCCAAAGATTCTGCTGTGAAGAATAAGAAAAATCTTGGGTGCGACTTCCACCCTCGTCCGTCTGCTCCAAGGGCTGATGGTACACGGGATGCTAACCCCAATGTCATCGGCCCCTTTGACAATTTTGATGGTCTCCTCTCTTACATTGTTTCCCAGAGGGCCACTGTAGAGCAATCAGATGACGACGCTGATACTGATGAAGCGCCAGCTCCACCTAAGCCACAGAAGCAGAAGAAAACAAAGGCTTCTAAGCCCTCTGCTGCACCTAAAGCTTCGCGTATGAAGCCATTGGCCACTGCACCACCTGAAGCAAGTGTGCAGTCTGAAGATCTTTCTCGTATTTCCAAGAAGACCGAGAATTCTTCAAAGAAGAAGAAGCCCGTCAAGAGTTCCGGGCATGACCTAACTCCAGCTGTCGTTCTGAGGAACGAAGATGAAACCATCGATCTGTCAAGCGACGAAGATCTTGGTGATGATGCTCTTGAGCTACTGATAAAGAGCAAACAAGAGGCGAAGATCTTCAACGATCTGCCCCTCTTTGATGTGTATATCTTGAACAACTTCATTGATGAATGGTTTGACAACCCAAGCCTCAGCATCGATGATCTTCAGCTTCCTATTGGCATCAGTGTCTCTTTCCACGGAGCCATTGCTAATGAGCTGGCTCTGGCTCAGAAGATCGTCGAACTGAAGAACAAGATTGATCATGAGAAAGCTCGATTCAAGAGGAACATGGCCACGCTCAGTGTGGCAGATGTTCAAAGCTTCAAGCAGACGCTGCATGACCTCAAGGAGGAGTTTCACAAGAAACGTGAAGAAGCTAAAGGATCAAGAGAGCGGATGAAACTCTCCGCAAGCAAATGTGTTCAAGTTCATAATGAGGCTGAAAAGCGCAAGGCTCTTGGGCGTCCTGGCATCGACCCCAAGATGGCTGCCAAATAGAAGAAGCCTGATGTGGCCCAAGCTGAAGCATCAGGGCGGGAAGCACCTCACATTGTCTTCCCCGCCAGCATGACAGGCTCGAAGCCTAAGGTCCCCACAGCAGCTTCAGAACTGAAGAAGACCAGGGCAGCTGAGGCCGAAGCCAGAAAGCGCAAGAACAAGAATGCCACTGATGATGCTCCACCGACCAAGAAGCCGAAGACAGAGTCTTCGCGAAAAAACCGTGCTGCTGCCACAGAGCCACTTGTTGTCAAGCCCATCTCAGTTGCTCGTCCTGCATCCGCAAACCAAGAGCGTCAGCTAGTAGTTCATGAGCCTGCTTTCACATAGGCTCCTGAAGCTGAAGACTTTCCAGCTGTTGAGCCCATCACAGCTGAAGACATTGGTCATCACGACAATGTAGAAGATGATGAAGTCCTTCCTCAGATCGAGCACCAACCTGTATCATCGCTGTTCTCACAAACAGCGAACTCATCAGCATTGGTCATCCCCTGACGCCAATTTCTCAGGATGCATCGTGGGCTGATCACCCCCAACAAGACACACCAAGTCAAGAAACACCCAGTACTCCCCCACCTCAAGTCACCACTCCGGTGCTTGACAATGACAATTACATGGTGCAGACCACCCCATCACCAAAGGCGTCGCCCGCGTTTCACAGGCTTCGCAAAGGCCCTAGGCCACAAGTCACCATGCCGAGCGTTCCAGAAGGAGAAGTGCAACACAACTCAGTAGCACGTCAAGTGTTTCCTGACGCCACTCCAACTACGAACGTCTCTAAGTCTGAAGCAAAAGCTGCTGAAGACATTCCGGCTGCATCAGCAGATGACAACCAAGAATTGCATCATGAAGAAGAGAGAGTTGCCACACCCCCCATCACTCAAGAAAATGTTCTCGAGGAGAACGAGTCTGTGCTCGACCCTCCAGCTACTCAAGTGGAGGTTGAAAACACCGAGGCAGCCACCAACAACACTACTGAAGCCAATGACGTTGTCATGGCTGAAGCTAATGTGGCGCCTAAAGTGAATATGGTGCCTGAAGCTAATGTTGCACCTGAAGCCAATGTGCAGCCTGAAGCCCATGTCAATGCAAATGCTCCTGTACCTCCTCCAAGGCCTCACACTATTGAGCAAACATTTGATCATGGCCAACTTGTCACGGTTCGATGGCCAATTCTGGTTCCTCCGCCTGCTCCCGGACCACAGTTTGATTACCATGTGGAGCACATGCCTCAGGTCCAGAAGCCAAAGCCTTGACTGCCAAGATTTCCTGGAGCTGCAACTTCACCAGGATCATTCAATGTCAATAGCTTTAGGGCTCACAATACCTTCTTTTACAGTGCAAAGAACCCTTACTCAAGGCCAAGAATCTCATCTGATCGCTTCTGGAGCTATCAGCAGCGCATCTATTACTCATGCATCTTATACAATCAAGGGCGAATCTTTCCTCACATGCGTCTGGATTGTGAAGCCGTTGCTGGTCTGCCCTGCTTGGAAGAAGCTCTAGACTGCTTCAGAGATGCTGGACTTCTGCAGTTTGTCACTGACAAAGAGCATTGGAATGAGGAGCTTCTGCTCCAATTCTATGCCACTCTTCACATTCGCGGCTACAACAGGGATTCGAAGACTTAGGTCCTTGAGTGGATGACAGGTGATGTACACCATGAAGCCAAAGCCCAAGATATAATTGAGCTTACTTCCCTGCCCACTCCAGGTGACCTCTATGAACCTAGTTGTCAGCTTCACCGCAATGCATTGGAGAGCATATTTCAGAAGCCTGAGCCAAACATGAGTCAAATGCTCAGCATGATGAAGCCACTGCCACGAGATGCTGACTATCCAAAGGAAATCTTTGTCAAAGACTTAGAGTATCTGCCCCGTACCATTTATCATATTATAAGGCGAAATCTATGGCCTCTCAAAGGACACTCTCCTGCAGCCAAGCTTGAAGGCGCAATGAAGACATTGGTTTTCTATATCCTCAATGGCATCAACTTCAATGCTCAAGATTTCTTCATCAGGCAACTTGCTGCATCAGGAATTCATCTCTTTGGCCTGAAATTTTATGCTCCATGGGTGATGCGCTTAATCAAGCTTCACTCTTCTGTCAACTATCAGCCCTCTGTGCGCAACCATCTTATCTTCTTACCAGAGGTTGATATGTCTGTCGAAGCCATCTACCCTGAACCTGCCAAGGAGCCAATATATCTTCACAATGTCGATCGCTAAAGCTTCACGCAACCCATTGAAGGTGTTCTTGCTGCAACTTGTGTTTATCCTCTGGCTGGTATCACTCGTGCACCTCACCGTGCAACCACTGAAGCCACTGAAAGCACTATTGCTCAAAGGCCTCGGAAGCGATCTCGCATTCTCAATGATCGAGAGCTTCTCGTGGCCTTGCATCAGAAACAGGATAAGCATCATGACTGGCTGAAGCGTCAGATGCAGAGCCTCTTGGTGGATGTTAATCGCATTCACAATCTTGCCACCAAGAATGCCTTCGTATCTCATGAAGCCTGTCGGAGGTCATGGAAGAGTCTGACTTTGCTAAGCTCCGAAGATGATCTTCGCGAAGATGGCTTCACTGAGTGCTACAAGTTCGATTCCACGCCTCCACGCAATGCCGTCTTGCGCCGTACTCCATCATTAGAAGACTCAGAGTTTTCCTCCTCGGCTACTACGGTTAATGCAAGAGTCGTCGATGACGAAGATGATGCTACTTCTCCAACCACTACTTCGCCGCGTCTCGACAGTGCACCAGGCCCCTCTGCACCACCGGACTCCAACGTCGACCCTGCACCTTCATCTTCTCCCGATGGGAACGAGTAGATGCTCTATGTCTTCAAACCTTTTTGGTCCTTACTCACAAAAGGGGGAGAAGCATATGAGTCGATAGTCTTCAAGCGGGTCCATATGGGTGGTTGCTATATTTTTGCTAAGTGTTTACAACTCTCGTTTTTGATGTTTTTGGTTCTTTGGGTTGTAACACTTAAACTTGATGGTCGTCTGCTACTTCGGTTGCTATTCTGTGATGCGATGATAAATTTCGCATGAAGTCATTCCGCAGACGTCCATTTTTCATTATGCATGTCATTATCTTTGTTACATCTTTATATGCATGATGAATTTTCTTCATATGTTGAAGAGGATCTCCACAAGCAAAACCTGCCATGTGCATTTGCATTCAAAAGCAAACTACTTATATGCACATCTTCAGGGGGAGCCTTTTGCTACTTATGAAGACAATACCTTAATCCTTACAATTTCACATACTTTTATCCCCGTTGAAAACTTCAACCAGTTTGTCATCAATCACCAAAAAGGGGGAGATTGTAAGTGCATCTAGTGCCACCCCTAGTTGGTTTTGGAGTATTGACGACAAACCTGGTTGAGGGACTAATGTGTTTGTGAGAATTGCAGGATAACAAAGGTAGTAGTCCCTCATTGATTTGGTTTACCTACCAGAGATGACCCCTAAAAATGTGTGAAGACATTGAAGACAATGGTGGTTTGTGAAGATATTCACAATGAAGACTATGACATGAGAAGACATCGCATGAAGACTATGGAGTGCGAAGACATAAATGTTTCGTAGTTTCCTTTTCTTCTTTGTTGAGTCATAGGAACCACCGCACAAGTGAACAAAGTCAGAGTGACTGAAGTGATGCTCAACCAAATCCTATGTCTTCGAGCGAAGACAATGAGAGCAAATCTTATCCAAAGCTGGATAAGTCAGCTTTACTTGTAGCCCAAGTCAAGCTGCCCCGTGTGTTTGAAATCTGACCATTGGACACGTGTTAGTTCCTTAGTGACCCAGGGTCATTTCGGACAAATCAGGCCAGGTTGCCTCCTGGCTATAAATAGCCCACCCCCTACACCATAAATTGGTGGCTGCTCAGAGTTAGTGCACGGATTTTGTCGTTTGAGAGCAACCCACCTCGAAGCATTTGAGAGAGATATCCTTGCAAGGACAAAGCCCAAAACACCTAGAGCCAAAGAGTGTTAGGCATCACTGAAGTCTTTCTGTCCGCGTGATCTGAAGACTTGGTACACTTGAGGACTGTGAATCCTCCAGCCGGTTAGGCGTCGCGTTCTGAGCATCCAAGAGTCATTGTGGATTGCCGGTGAACGAAGTCTGTGAAGGTTTGGAAGTCAACCTTGAAGACTTACCAGAGTGATTGGGCGAGGACTAAGTGTCCTTAGCTCAAGGGGAATAAGGTGAAGACGCGGTCTTCTGAGTTGAATCTCAGCCTCCCTAACCAGACGTACAGTTGTCACAGCAATTGGAACTAGTCCAAAAAATCTCTGTCCTCTCCAAGCTAATGGTTCTATCTTCTCCCTCTCATTACTTACAGTTTGTCTTCGTGAAGTCATTGCATGCTTGCTTTATCTGATTGACTTCACTGTGTGACGACTATTGTCGTTTGGCTTCATACTATCTTCCATCCTGATCTATAACTACCTAGCTGCTAATAGTCTTCGTGCTTTCACTTCATTACTTGCTTGACTATGGCTTGTCTAGTATAGTCTACCTTCCATTGCATATCAATAGGTTCATTTCTATCGTTTGTCTTTAAAGCCCCCATGTTTTGAAGACTTTCATAAAAATCGCCTATTCACCCCCCTCTAGTCGATAACTAGCACTTTCAGCAAGCCAGCCAAACAGCCTCTTGTCAACCTTGTGGATCACGGGCATCAACAGACCATGAGTGATCTTGTGAGGGGAGAGAGGTGGACCCAGATATTGTCGGATCACGGGTTCCGACAAAACCCTCAAGGTTCGAACACTTGGGTGCGCGCGAAGATCTCTCCTCTCCCAAGCTCTCGCACTCCATGATCTAGCGGACTAACTCGTCGAACCCAAAGAACACACGAGGACACAATATTTATACTGGTTCGGGCCACCGTTGTGGTGTAATACCCAACTCCAGAGTGGTGGTGGTGGATTGCCTCTTGGGCTGAGGATGAACAGTACAAGGGGAAGAACAGCCACCTGAGGCGAGGTGTTCTTGTGCTTGGTGAACTTGTGGGTGGCAGGATGGCTGATCGAACCACCCCTCCTAACGTGGTGGCTAGTTCTATTTATAGAGGCCCTGGTCCTCTTCCCAAATATTGAGCGGGAAGGGATCCCACAACAGCCAAGTTTGAAGGGGGACAGCTAGTACAGCTTATCCTGACAAAAGTAGTCTTCGCCTGCCAAAGGCTCTGGTGGTGACGCCGTCTTGGTCTCCACGGTGACCTCCATCTTGCCGTCCTGCTATTCCTGGTCTTGTTGCACCAATATAGAAACCTTCGCTTGACGCCTCGGTACTCCTCGTCTGCGCTTGCCCCCCTTAGCACCAAAGAGGAAACAAGGACACTGTGCACCCTGGCGCCCGCCTGGCGCCTGCCTGGTCTCAATCGTCATAGCTTGCGTCATTGGAACCTCATGAGTTTTGCCTTGCCTTGATCTCTCCGCCCCTCGCGAGCCAGCCTGGTGAGGCCGCTCCCGAGAGGGTCTTGTGTCGCCCGCCTCGCGAGGCTTGGCCCCTCGCGAGGGTATTGAGTGCTCGCTGGTGAAGATGGGCCGTACGGGCCTGCTTGTGGAGCCACGCCGTGGGCCACAGGCAGCCAAGTCTGGGGACCCCCGTTCCCAGAACGCTGATAGTAGCCCCCGGGCCCAAGGCGCGCTCGGCTTCGAGGCGAAGCTAAAGGGCAAGTGCGGAGTGCCGCGGGCCCCAATAGCCTGCGGCCTTGGTCGACGCGTGGCGGTTGATTGGACGTGGGCGTCTCCGCTTCCCCATGCTGCCTTGATACCCACCTGGCTAGGCGGCCACCGCAGCCTGCACGGTTTCCTTCCCATCATTGCGGCGCACTCCCCCAATTCTTCCGCCTCCTCGAAGCTCTGCCCCTTCTCCCAATCCGATCTGAGCTCAGTCCTCCCATCACCATGGCACCGGATCAAACGGAGAAAGGGAAGGAGCCCCTGTCCTCTGCCGAACTTTGTCCGGCCATTGAGCCTGCCGTTGGCAGGTCGCTGGTGCTCAACCAAGAAGCCATGGACAAGGTGCGCCCCATGCTCGCCTCTAGCTTCGATGAGTGGGGAAGAACGGTGGCCTGGCCTGCATCTCGAGCTCGCGTCGACAGGACGGCCACCAAGGTTCCATTCTTCGTCGACGCCCTCTGGGCTGGCCTGGTTCCTCCTTTTTCTGCCTTCTTCGACGCAGTGCTCACCCATTATCAGATCCACTTGCTGCACCTTGATCCTCAATCCGTGACCCTTCTCGCCGCTTTCGCCTTTGTTTGCGAGGCCATGGTGGGCATTGCTCCTTCCGTGGCTCTTCTCCGCCACTTCTTCTTGTTGCACCTGATTGATCCCCGACAGAGCTCGGGATGCCTGAGCTTCCAAGCCATGGCGGTGACGGCCGGCGCGGGGATTGAATTCGAGCTTCCGCCACCCACGAGCGGGTTTCGGACACTGTGGGTATTCGTTGATGCCGGAGTGCTCAGCCCCCTGCTCTCTTCTCCGTCGGCACCTGCCATTCCCAACTCCGGTTGGTGCCACCAGAGGCTCGCCGATCTGTGCCTCGTCTCCGTCTAGCTCAGGCTAAAGAGGTTGAAAGACCGTGGCGTGACTGCGCCTACGGTGGTGAAGGAGTTCATCCGGCGCCGAGTCGCACCGCTTCAGCGACACTCTCGACCAATGTGGGCCTTGCTCAGCAGCAATGACCACATGAGGCTTCAGGAGTCCGGGCTCCCCCTTGAGGCACGACGAACGGTGCTCGAGGTCCAGACGGGCAAACCGTTGCCCGACGACATGCCAGGGAAGAGTTGTCTTCTGTACCGCTGCTTGAACAAGGTGCAATTTGTGGAGCAAATGCCCTCCTTCGATGAGTGGGGGCTGCGTCCGGTCGGCCTTGTGGGGCCCCGCGAGAACCCCATCATCGTGGCTCCTCTCCTTTCCACCACCCCCGACCTTGCCCCAAGAGTGGACGCAGGGGGGCAAGCACCGTCGGAGGCCGGGGGCACGGGTGTCGATGTGTCGATGCTGCCTGAGGTTCCCGAGGCGTCATCCTCGGAAGCCTGTGATTCCCACACTGGGGCGGCAGCTGAGGGGGTGACGCAGTCCGCTGCCCCTGAGGTCGAAGCTCCTGAGGTCTCGGCAGGTCGTCGCGAGGCGGAGCCTGACAGCTTCCCCCAGCTTGGTGCTCCTGAGGCTTCCTTGGGCGCCTCTCCAGCTACGCCCCGTGATGGTCGCCACGTCCAACGCTTCGGTCGGCTCTGCGTGGACTTTGAGGAGCTCCGCAAGAGGAAGGGATCCCCAAGCTGCGGCGACGGTGCCTTTGGGCCGCTGAAGTGGAGGAAGTATATCGCCATCGATGAGTAAGTACCTTATCTCTGTTATCCCTTGTGCGCCGCTTCCCTTCCTGATGGGTGGTTTCTCAGGGTTCCTTCCGCCAAGGCCGCGGGGCCTCCTGAGGAGCATCCTCCCCTCGCTCCATCTTCCTCGCCAGCCTTGAGCGCCCTGAGTCTGCACGCCGCCCCTGGCGCGGGGTCCGCCGGGGGAGCAAGCCTGTCGGTGGGGCGCCTTAAGCTCGTGCCTTCAATGTCTCCCTTTTGCGGTCCTGCTTGGAGCGCGGACAGTGCGCCAAGGGCCCCTCCTCTGATCGTGGACGGCTGCTGGTTGGCTTCGATCCTGGGATCCTCTTCAAGCGGCCAGCCTTCACTCATCCGGGCCCCTCGTGAGGCTTGGCCAGCAGTCGGGCTGGCGCCAGCCCCCAGCCCCCAGCTGGAAGGGGGCGAGCCGCTTCCGGCCCCGTCCGCGTCCCCCGCGGTGGAGGACGGAGTCGGCAACGTGCTTAGGTCGGTGCACGAGTGGAGTGTCGTCCGCCGCGAGCTCTTCCAGGATGCGATGGGCGCGATGAACCGGCTCGGTGAAGAACTCGCGGACGTAGACGCGCGCCTTGTGGCCGAGGGTCTTCGGTTGTTGGAGGAGCAGCACAAGCTGAAGGTGGCCATCAACCTCGGGCACCACCAGCGTGAGCTTGACAATGTGAAGGCCGAGGCATCCCTCGCGACCTCGCGTGAGGCCTGCTCCCGAGCCCTGGAAGAAGCCCGGGAGCTGACCACCGTCGCGAGATCGCGGAGAAACGCTAGTGGGAGCTCCAAGCCTGGAGCACCTCCTTGGAGCAGCAGGTGGAGGCGCGCCAAGCCGCCCTCGCATCAATGCGGGGGACGCCTGCCGAGGAGGAAGAGATCCTGAAGCGCGAGGAAGCGCTGGCGCTAGAAGCTATGGAGCGCAGCCTTGAGCTTGAGCGGTTGGAGACGAGGAAACGCCAAGTCGCCCAAGCGGAGGATGTTGTTGGTGAAGGAAATATGCCCTAGAGTCAATAATAAAGTTATTATTTATTTCCTTATATCATGATAAATGAAATGTTTATTATTCATGCTAGAATTGTATTAACCGGAAACATAATACATGTGTGAATACATAGACAAACAGAGTGTCACTAGTATGCCTCTACTTGACTAGCTCGTTAATTAAAGATGGTTATGTTTCCTAACCATAGACATGAGTTGTCATTTGATTAACGGGATCACATCATTAGGAGAATGATGTGATTGACTTGACCCATTCCGTTAGCTTAGCACTCGATCGTTTAGTATGTTGCTATTGCTTTCTTCATGACTTATACATGTTCCTATGACTATGAGATTATGCAACTCCCGTTTACCGGAGGAACACTTTGTGTGCTACCAAACGTCACAACGTAACTGGGTGATTATAAAGGTGCTCTACAGGTGTCTCCGAAGGTACTTGTTGGGTTGGCGTATTTCGAGATTAGGATTTGTCACTCCGATTGTCGGAGAGGTATCTCTGGGCCCACTCGGTAATGCACATCACTATAAGCCTTGCAAGCATTGTAACTAATGAGTTAGTTGCAGGATGATGTATTACAGAACGAGTAAAGAGACTTGCCGGTAACGAGATTGAACTAGGTATTGAGATACCGACGATCGAATCTCGGGCAAGTAACATACCGATGACAAAGGGAACAATGTATGTTGTTATGCGGTTTGACCGATTAAGATCTTCGTAGAATATGTGGGAACCAATATGAGCATCCAGGTTCCGCTATTGGTTATTGACCGAAGATGTGTCTCGGTCATGTCTACATTGTTCTCGAACCCGTAGGGTCCGCACGCTTAAAGTTCGATGACGGTTATATTATGAGTTTATGTGTTTTGATGTACCGAAGGTAGTTCGGAGTCCCGGATGAGATCGGGGACATGACGAGTTGTCTCGAAATGGTCGAGATGTAAAGATCGATATATTGGACGACTATACTCAGACATCGGAAAGGTTTTGAGTGATTCGGGTATTTTTCGGAGTACCGGAGAGTTACGGGAATTCGCCGGGGAGTATATGGGCCTTATTGGGCTTTAGGGGAAAGAGAGAGGAGAGGTTGCGCGCCCCCCAAGGCCTAGTCCGAATTGGACTAGGGGGAGGGGCTGCGCCCCCTCCTTCCTTCTCTTCTCTCTCCCCTTTCCTTGACTCCTACTCCTACTACTTGGAAGGGGGGAATCCTACTCCCGGTGGGAGTAGGACTCCTCCTAGGGCGCGCCATAGAGAGGGCCGGCCCTCCCCCTCCTCCACTCCTTTATATACGGGGAGGGGGGCACCCCTTGGAGACACAACAATTGATCATTGATCTCTTAGCCGTGTGCGGTGCCCCCTCCACCATAGTCCACCTCGATACTATCGTATCGGTGCTTAGGCGAAGCGAAAATTCTTTTTTAGGATTTCCTTTGTAAAAAGAGTTTATTAAATCCAAATTCTGAAAAAAAGAATAAGCGGATCCATAGAAGATATATGCTAACATCAGGAAGTGTTTTCACACCATCGACCGACATCGATTCATCTCAATCTTGAAGGAAGAGATCGGCGATTCCAAGTTCTTTTACCCCACTCAGAAAAAGTTTTCCGCCGGACGACTCGTAGGGGGTGAGAAGGCTCTTTGGACTTTTCAAACTTAGCGAACTGAAACATCTGAGTAGCTAAAGGAAGGAAAATCAACCGAGACCCCGTTAGTAGCGGCGAGCGAGAGCGGAACAAGGGTTTTCATCAAAAGAAATCCAAAGCCCGCCGCTACCTTATCCTATTTCCATACTTCTGTCGCTCCATCCCTGCGTCGGTAGAACATCATCATCGTCACCACGGCGTCGTGCTGACGGAACTCTCCCTCAAAGCTTGGTTGGATCGGAGTTCAAGGGACGTCATCGAGCTAAACGTGTGCTGAACTCGGAGGTGCCGTGCATCGGTACTTGATCGGTCGGATCGTGAAGACGTACGACTACATCAATAGCGTTGTGCTAATGCTTCCGCTTTCGGTCTACAAGGGTACATGGACAACACTCTCCCCTCTCATTGCTATGCATCACCATGATCCTGTGTGTGCGTAGGGAATTTTTTGAAATTACTACGTTCCCCAACAGTGGCATCCGAGCCAGGTTTTGTGCGTATATGTCATATGAACGAGAAGAACACAAGTGAGTTGTGGGTGATACAAGTCATACTGCTTACCAGCATGTCATACTTTGGTTCGGCGGTATTGTTGGATGAAGCGGCCCGGACCGACATTACGCGTACGCTTACGCGAGACTGGTTCTACCGACGTGCTTTGCACACAGGTGGCTGGCGGGTGTTAGTTTCTCCAACTTTAGTTGAACCGAGTGTGGCTACGCCCGGTCCTTGAGAAGGTTAAAACAGCACTAACTTGACGAACTATCGTTGTGGTTTTGATGCGTAGGTAAGAACGGTTCTTGCTCAGCCCGTAGCAGCCACGTAAAACTTGCAACAACAAAGTAGAGGACGTCTAACTTGTTTTTGCAGGGCATGTTGTGATGTGATATGGTCAAGGCATGATGCTATATTTTATTGTATGAGATGATCATGTTCTGTAACCGAGTTATCGGCAACTGGCAGGAGCCATATGGTTGTCTCTTTATTGTATGCAATGCAAACGCCATGTAATGCTTTACTTTATCACTAAGTGGTAGCGATAGTCGTAGAAGCATAAGTTGGTGAGACGACAACGATGCTACGATGGAGATCAAGGTGTCGCGCCGGTGACGATGGTGATCATGACGGTGCTTCGGAGATGGAGATCACAAGCACAAGATGATGATGGCCATATCATATCACTTATATTGATTGCATGTGATGTTTATCTTTTATGCATCTTATCTTGCTTTGATTGACGGTAGCATTATAAGATGATCTCTCACTAAATTATCAAGGTATAAGTGTTCTCCCTGAGTATGCACCGTTGCGAAAGTTCTTCGTGTTGAGACACCACGTGATGATCGGGTGTGATAGGCTCTACGTTCAAATACAACGGGTGCAAAACAGTTGCACACGCGGAATACTCAGGTTAAACTTGACGAGCCTAGCATATAACAGATATGGCCTCGGAACACTGAGACCGAAAGGTCGAGCGTGAATCATATAGTAGATATGATCAACATAGTGATGTTCACCATTGAAACTACTCCATCTCACGTGATGATCGGACATGGTTTAGTTGATTTGGATCACGTGATCACTTAGAGGATTAGAGGGATGTCTATCTAAGTGGGAGTTCTTAAGTAATATGATTAATTGAACTTTAATTTATCATGAACTTAGTCCTGGTAGTATTAGCATATCTATGTTGTAGATCAATAGCTCGCGTTTAGCTCCCCTGTTTTATTTTGATATGTTCCTAGAGAAAACTGAGTTGAAAGATGTTAGTAGCAATAATGCGGATTGGATCCGTGATCTGAGGATTATCCTCATTGCTGCACAGAAGAATTATGTCCTTGATGCACCGCTAGGTGACAGACCTATTGCAGGAGCAGATGCAGACGTTATGAACGTTTGGCTAGCTCAATATGATGACTACTTGATAGTTTAGTGCACCATTCTTAACGGCTTAGAATCGGGACTTCAAAGACGTTTTGAACATCATGGACCATATGAGATGTTCCAGGAGTTGAAGTTAATATTTCAAGCAAATACCCGAGTTGAGAGATATGAAGTCTCCAACAAGTTCTATAGCTAAAAGATGGAGAAGAATAGCTCAAGCAGTGAGCATGTGCTCAGATTGTCTGGGTACTACAATCGCTTGAATCAAGTGGGAGTTAATCTTCTAGATAAAATAGTGATTCACAGAATTCTCTAGTCACCATCACCAAGTTACTAGAACTTCGTGATAAACTATAATATGCAAGGGATGACGAAAACAATTCCCAAGCTCTTCACGATGCTAAAATCGGCGAAGGTAGAAATCAAGAAAAACATCAAGTGTTGATGGTTGACAAGACAACTAGTTTCAAGAGAAAGGACAAAGGGAAGAAGGGGAACTTCAAGAAGAACGGCAAGCAAGTTGCTGCTCAAGTGAAGAAGCCCAAGTCTGGACCTAAGCCTGAGACTAAGTGCTTCTACTGCAAAGGGACTGGTCACTAGAAGCGGAACCACCCAAAGTATTTGGCGGATAAGAAGGATGGCAAAGTGAACAAGCTATATTTGATATACATATTATTGATGTGTACCTTACTAGTGTTTATAGTAGCCCCTGGGTATTTGATACTTGTTCGGTTTCTAAAAATTAGTAACTCGAAACAGGAGTTACAGAATGAACAAAGACTAGTTAAGGGTGAAGTGACGATGTGTGTTGGAAGTGGTTCCAAGATTGATATGATCATCATCGCACACTCCCTATACTTTCGGGATTAGTGTTGAACCTAAATAAGTGTTATTTGGTGTTTGCGTTGAGCATAAATATGATTTGATCATGTTTATTGCAATACGGTTATTCATTTAAGTTAAAGAACAATTGTTGTTCTGTTTACATGAATAGAACCTTCTATGGTCATACACACCAATGAAAATGGTTTGTTGGATCTCGATCGTAGTGATACAAATATTCATAATATTGAAGCCAAAAAGATGCAAAGTTAATAATGCTAGTGCAACTTATTTGTGGCACTGCTGTTTAGGTAATATTGGTGTAAAACGCATGAAGAAACTCCATGCTGATGGGCTTTTGGAATCACTTGATTATGAATCACTTGATGCTTGCGAACCATGCCTCTTGGGCAAGATGACTAAAACGCCGTTCTCCGGAACAATGGAACAAGCAACAGATTTGTTGGAAATCATACATACTGATGTATGTGGTCCGATGAGTGTTGCGGCTCACGGCGGGTATCATTATTTTCTGACCTTCACAGATGATTTGAGCAGATATGGGTATATCTACTTGATGAAACATAAGTCTGAAACATTTGAAAAGTTCAAAGAATTTCAGAGTGAAGTGGAAAATCATCGTGACAAGAAAATAAGGTTTCTATGATCTGATCGCGGAGACAAATATTTGAGTTACGAGTTTGGTCTTCAATTAAAACAATGTGGAATAGTTTCACAAATTCATGCCACCTGGAACACCACAGCATAATGGTGTGTCCGAACGTCATAACCGTACTTTATTGGATATAGTGCAACCTATGATGTTTCTTACCGATTTACCACTATAGTTTTGGGGTTATACATTAGAGACAGCTGCATTCACGTAAAAAAAGGGCACCATCTAAATTCGTTTGAGACGACACTGTATGAACTGTGGTTTGGCAAGAAACCAAAGTTGTCGTTTCTTAAAGTTTGGGGTTGCGATGCTTATAAGAAAAAGTTTCATCCTGATAAGCTCAAACCCAAATCGGAGAAATGTGTCTTCATAGGATACCCAAAGGAGACAGTTGGGTACACCTTCTATCACAGATCCAAAGGCAAGACATTCGTTGCTAAGAATGGATCCTTTCTAGAGAAGGAGTTTCTCTCGAAAGAAGTGAGTGGGAGGAAAGTAGAACTTGATGAGGTAACTGTACCTGCTCCCTTATTGGAAAGTAGTTCATCACAGAAATCTGTTCCTGTGACTCCTACACCAATTAGTGAGGAAGCTAATGATGATGATCATGTAACTTCAGATCAAGTTATTACCGAACCTCGTAGGTAAACTAGAGTGAGATCCGCACCAGAGTTGTACGGTAATCCTGTTCTGGAGGTCATGTTATTTGACCATGACGAACCTACGAACTATGAGGAAGCGATGATGAGCCCAGATTCCGCGAAATGGTTTGAGGCCATGAAATCTGAGATAGGATCCATGTATGAGAACAAAGTGTGGACTTTGGTTGACTTGCCCGATGATCGGCAACCCATCGAAAATAAATGGATCTTCAAGAGGAAGACGGACGCTGATAGTAGTGTTACTATCTACAAAGCTAGACTCGTCGAAAAAGTTTTTTTTGACAAAGTTCAAGGTGTTGACTACGATGAGATTTTCTCACTCGTATCGATGCTTAAAGTCTGTCCCAATCATGTTAGCAATTGCCACATTTTATGAAATCTGGCAAATGGATAACAAAACTGCAATCCTTAATGGATTTATTAAAGAAGAGTTGTATATGATGCAACCAGAAGGTTTTGTCAATCCTAAAGGTGCTAACAAAATATGCAAGCTCCAGCGATCCATCTAAGGACTGGTGCAAGCGTCTCGGAGTTGGAATATACGCTTTGATAAGGTGATCAAAGCATATAGTTTTATACATACTTGCGGTGAAGCATGTATTTACAAGAAAGTGAGTGGGAGCACTACAACATTTCTGATAAGTATATGTGAATGACATATTTTTGATCGGAAATAATATAGAATTTTTTGGAAAGCATAAAGGAGTATTTGAAAGGAGTTTTTCAAAGAAAGACCTCGGTGAAGCTGCTTACATATTGAGCATCAAGATCTATAGAGATAGATCAAGACGCTTGATAAGTTTTTTTCAATGAGTACATACCTTGACAAGATTTTGAAGTAGTTCAAAATGGAACAGTCAAAGAAAGAGTTCTTGCCTGTGTTACAAGGTGTGAAATTGAGTAGGACTCAAAGCCCGACCACGGCAGAAGATAGAAAGAGAATGAAAGTCATTCCCTATGCCTCAGCCATAGGTTCTATAAAGTATGCCATGCTGTGTACCAGATCTATTGTATACCCTACACTGAGTTTTGCAAGAGAGTACAATAGTGATCTAGGAGTAGATCACTAGACAACGGTCAAAATTATCCTTAGTGGAATAAGGATATGTTTCTCAATTATGGAGGTGACAAAAAGGTTCGTCGTAAAGGGTTATGTCGATGCAAATTTTGACACTGATCCAGATGACTCTAAGTCTCAATCTGGATACATATTGAAAGTGGGAGCAATTAGCTAGAGTAGCTCCGTGCAGAGCATTGTTGACATAGAAATGCAAAATACATACGGATCTGAATGCGGCAGACCCGTTGACTAAACTTCTCTCACAAGCAAAACATGATCACACCTTAGTACTCTTTGGGTGTTAATCACATAGCGATGTGAACTAGATTATTGACTCTAGTAAACCCTTTGGGTGTTGGTCACATGACGATGTGAACTATGGGTGTTAATCACATGGTGATGTGAACTATTGGTATTAAATCACATGGTGATGTGAACTAGATTATTGACTCTAGTGCAAGTGGGAGACTGAAGGAAATATGCCCCAGAGGCAATAAAAAAGTTATTATTTATTTCCTTATATCATGATAAATGTTTATTATTCATGCTAGAATTGTATTAACCGGAAACATAATACATGTGTGAATACATAGACAAACAGAGTGTCACTAGTATGCCTCTACTTGACTAGCTCGTTAATTAAAGATGGTTATGTTTCCTAACCATAGACATGAGTTGTCATTTGATTAACGGGATCACATCATTAGGAGAATGATGTGATTGACTTGACCCATTCCGTTAGCTTAGCACTCGATCGTTTAGTATGTTGCTATTGCTTTCTTCATGACTTATACATGTTCCTATGACTATGAGATTATGCAACTCCCGTTTACCAGAGGAACACTTTTTGTGCTACCAAACGTCACAACATAACTGGGTGATTATAAAGGTGCTCTACAGGTGTCTCCGAAGGTACTTGTTGGGTTGGCGTATTTCGAGATTAGGATTTGTCACTCCGATTGTCGGAGAGGTATCTCTGGGCCCACTCGGTAATGCACATCACTATAAGCCTTGCAAGCATTGTAACTAATGAGTTAGTTGCAGGATGATGTATTACGGAACGAGTAAAGAGACTTGCCGGTAACGAGATTGAACTAGGTATTGAGATACCGACGATCGAATCTCGGGCAAGTAACATACCGATGACAAAGGGAAGAACGTATGTTGTCATGCAGTTTGACCGATAAAGATCTTCGTAGAATATGTGGGAGCCAATATGAGCATCCAGGTTCCGCTATTGGTTATTGACCGGAGACGTGTCTCGGTCATGTCTACATTGTTCTCGAACCCGTAGGGTCCGCACGCTTAAAGTTCGATGACGGTTATATTATGAGTTTATGTGTTTTGATGTACCGAAGGTAGTTCGGAGTCCCGGATGAGATCGGGGACATGACGAGGAGTCTCAAAATGGTCGAGACGTAAAGATCGATATATTGGACGGCTATACTCAGACATCGGAAAGGTTCTGAGCGATTCGGGTATTTTTCGGAGTACCGGAGAGTTATGGGAATTCGCGGGGGAGTATATGGGCCTTATTGGGCTTTAGGGGAAAGAGAGAGGAGAGGCTGCGCGCCCCCCAGGGCCTAGTCCGAATTGGACTAGGGGGAGGGGCTGCGCCCCCTCCTTCCTCCTCTTCTCTCTCCCCTTTCCTTGACTCCTACTCCTACTACTTGGAAGGGGGGAATCCTACTCCCGGTGGGAGTAGGACTCCTCCTAGGGCGCGCCATAGAGAGGGCCGGCCCTCCCCCTCCTCTACTCCTTTATATACGGGGAGGGGGGCACCCCTTGGAGACACAACAATTGATCATTGATCTCTTAGCCGTGTGCGGTGCCCCCCTCCACCATAGTCCACCTCGATAATATCGTAGCGGTGCTTAGGCGAAGCCCTGCGTCGGTAGAACATCATCGTCGTCACCACGCCGTCGTGCTGACGGAACTCTCCCTCAAAGCTCAGCTGGATCGGAGTTCGAGGGACGTCATCGAGCTGAACGTGTGCTGAACTCGGAGGTGCCGTGCGTTTGGTACTTGATCGGTCGGATCATGAAGACGTACGACTACATCAATAGCGTTGTGCTAACGCTTCCGCTTTCGGTCTACGAGGGTACGTGGACAACACTCTCCCCTCTCGTTGCTATGCATCACCATGATCCTGTGTGTGCGTAGGAGTTTTTTTGAAATTACTACGTTCCCCAACAGTTGGTGCGCGCGAGGCCCGGGTCCAGGAGGAGGTCGACCGCCGCGTGGCCGAGGCTCGTGCAGATCTTGTGGGCAGGTTCGACTTGAAGCTGGAGCGCGTTGAAGTCGAGACCGCGGGCAGGACTGCTGCCCTCAAGTCCAAGCTGGCTGAGGCGGAGCGACGCGAGAAGGCCGCCGCAGACGCCCTGGTCTCGGCGCAGGCTGAACTAGCATCCGCCCGCGCCGAGCTGTCCCCTCTTCAGCAGCGGGTTGCTGCCGCTGAGTCCATCGCGCGGCAGAACAAGGAGGAAGTGCTTGAACGGCGGACGCTGGAGCGCTTGCATGCCCCCATGCTCCAGGGCCTCAGGAACAGGGCCAACATTGCGCTGGGCCACATCTGTGATAAAAATGCCCCTCATCCCCACGCGGACGACTACGCTAGTCACCTCCGCTTCTTCACCGAGGTGGTGACGCGCCTGGAGAACCGTTCTGAGAGGGCCCGCTAGCTTGTTGAAGAGAGGAGTTGCAACCTGCTCGGGCGCGCGTTCTCCCGCGTCTTCAGCCATCTCCAGAACACCTATCCCAATTTTGACTTTGATGCCGCCATCGCCCCAGTTTCGGAGGCCATTCGGGGCGACCTGGCGCGGTGGGTGGAAGACAATGTGGACACGCTGGTACGGGCCTTCACCTCCGAGGACGACGTAGTTGTGGTCTCGGCGGACGAAGGCGATGTGGTTGACGATGGTGATGGCGGCGCCGTGGAAGGTACTGGTGATGCCAGCGATGGTGACAACGACGCTAGCGACGTGTCTGAAGGCGACCCGGGGGATGCAGCGAGCGACATGTCCGATTGATTCCGTGTTTCCCTGCTGTTTATCCTGCACGCAAAAGCTCGGGCGCAGCCCCAGAGGTCGTAAGAGCATTTTGGGAGGGGAAGCCCCTCATGTAAAAAAATTATTGCCTTTATTCTTTTAGGCCAAGTTGAACACGTGCCTTCGTGAGCTCGCGAGCCTCGTGGTGAGTTGCTGTTGTAATTTACCTTAACCTGGGCAGGTTCCGAACGGGCTCGCGGGGTCGCGAGTTTTTGAGGAGCTCCTGAGGGGCCTTCCGACCCATCCGAGAAGGCCTTGCGAGAGGCGTGCGCCATCCGCGGCACGACCCGCGTGCGGTGCGCGTGCGTCGTGCCCAGCCCCGCTCGCGAGGGGCTCGCGAGGGGGAGGCAGTAGCGCGGGCTCCGAAATAAGGTAAGAACCAGAATGCAAGAAATAGCACGAACGAGAAAAGGCACCCCCCGCGCGTGTCAATGAAAACTCAACTCCAACTTAAATCCAAAGCCAGAAAGCAGGGCTACAGAAAAGAGGTTGAAAGCAAATGGCCGCGTCCGGCGCCTAGTCTAGTCTTCTTGTCTTCGAGTCTTCTCACCAGCGCGGAGCTAAGTGCTACCACTAGGACATGGGAGGGAGCCCCCGAGGCCCGAGGGCGGCACTCCTAAGGCTCCGGGGCGTGTACAGCCCCACTCATTATTATGTGAGAGTGTCACGAGCGGAGACCTTCACAGGCGTGAGCCTTACTTCATATCGCCAGATGAGGGCCCCGCCTTGCGCCACCCTCCACCACCATTGGGACGACCGGAAACCAGGACGGCACCAAAGGGGGCAACGGGGACGCCAGCGGCGCCCTCGGCGACCACATGTCCTCTGCCGGGGGAAGGCTCGCTTGCGCCTCCCCGGCAGAGGGCCTACCTCCGGGAAATGCCTTGCTCCATGCGACGTGGGGAGGGGCCTTGCTCCTGGCTCCTCCCACGCAGCGCCCAGCGAGCTTCTCCTGGTGGGACGGATACCGCCGTGCCGGTACCGTCGCCTGGCGCTGTGACCTGATTCACTTGCGATTCATGGTTAGTGTAAGCCTGCCCCTGGGAGATTAGTGGTACCCTGTAACTGTTGTCGACAGCGTGGTTGGCGGGGCTCTCGGGCGGTTCCTGGAAGGCCTCAGCTCCTAGCGCCTCCTCTTCCCATCCTGGCTCGAGGAGCGAGCCGGGGTCATCTTCCGGCGTGTACTCTTGGTTCATCATGCGGGGCACGTAGGCCTCCAAGGCCGCCGCCCCAAAGACCTCGCCGAAGTGCCCAGCTCCATGTCGCCCGGCCCATCACGCCGTCCTGAGGATGGTAGGGTAGTGCCTAGCTGGGGCCGTGTGCGGCAGCGCTCGTGCCCGCACCCATCAGGGGTGGTACGGGCGTGAGGGGGCGCCCAGCGCCGTGGGTCGCGTTGATGTCGATGAGGCCCCCGGGCGCACTTGGGGGCACGCGGGCGCGGCGAGGCCCGCCGTGGGATCCAGCCGCTGCCCGGGGCGTGATCTGGTAGCAGAAGGGCGATGCTCCTGTGGCCGCTGCATCCAGTAGCTCGGCAACGCGTTCCAGCAGCGCATCCCGACCGCTCTCCATCATTCGGCACCGTAGCAGCTCCCGCGCCACCGTGAGTGCAGCCCGCATGTTCGCCTGCTCCCGCCGGGTGTGCGGCGTCGTCGCCGTGGCGTGGCTTGCAGCCCTTGCAGCAGTTCGCGCCTGTCACGGAGTAAGGGCGGACGGTGCCTGGCCGCGCCGCCCGCGCCCCACAGCGTTAGGTGGCGCTCGTGCCGCCTGGAGCGCAGGGTCGAGATCTTCCTGGGTGGACGACGTTGCCCGGGCTGGCCAAGCTGCCCAGCGGTCGGCATTGGCTCTTGGGTCATCGGACATCAGAACCGCGGAGCGTCAGTGGATCAACTGGCGGACGAGGGGCTCTGGCGCACCCCTACCTCGCGCGCCAAATGTCGGATCACGGGTTCCCGCAAAACCGTCAAGGTTTGAACACTGGGGTGCGCGCGAAGATCTCTCCTCTCCCAAGCTCTCGCACTCCACGATCTAGCGGACTAACTCGTCGAACCCAAAGAACACACGAGGACACAAGATTTATACTGGTTCGGGCCACCATTGTGGTGTAATACCCTACTCCAGTGTGGCAGTGGTGGATTGCCTCTTGGGCCGAGGATGAACAGTACAAGAGGAAGAACAGCCTCCTGAGGCGAGGTGTTCTTGTGCTTGGTGAACTTGTGGGTGTGAGGATGGCTGATCGAACCGCCCCTCCTAACGTGGTGGCTAGTCCTATTTATAGAGGCCCTCGTCCTCTTCCCAAATATTGAGCGGGAAGGGATCCCACAACGGCCAAGTTTGAAGGGGGACAGCTAATACAGCTTATCCTGACAAAAGTAGTCTTCGCCTGCCAAAGGCTCTGGTGGTGACGCCGTCTTGGGCTCCACGGTGACCTCCGTCTTGCCATCCTGCTGGTCTTGGTCTCGTTGCACCGATATGGAAACCTTTGCTTGACACCTCGGTACTCCTCGCCTGCGCTTGCCCCCCTTAGCACCAAAGAGGAAACAAGGATACTATGCGCGCTGGCGCCCGCCTGGTCTCGATCGTCATGGCTTGCGTCATTGGAACCTCACGAGGTTTGCCTTGCCTTGATCTCTCTGCCCCTCGCGAGCCAGCCTGGTGAGGCCGCTCCCGAGAGGGTCTTGTGTCGCCCGCCTCGCGAGGCTTGGCCCCTCGTGAGGGTCTTGAGTGCTCGCTGGTGAAGATGGGTCTTACGGGCCCGCTTGTGGAGCCACGCCGTGGGCCGCAGGCAGGCAAGTCTGGGGACCCCCGTTTCCAGATTGCCGATAGATATGTACAAGGAAAGGATTCAGTCTAGCACTGTAGGAGATCAGCAATTGCCTGCCAAACTGGCTGGTCCAAGCAAATAGGAACAAAAGTGCTCTTATGATAGTTAATTTTGAGCCCAGTCAAACCAGAGAAAGCATCCAGAATCCTCTTAATAATCCCCACTTGCTGAACATATCCTTATATTAGTAGCAACGTGTCATCCGCATATTGTAAGACAGAAAACGGACCGTCGAAACGAAGTGGGTATTTGAGGTTTCCTATCATGTACTCTTTGTTGCATAGTTGCTGCAGAATGTCTGCTGCTAGAATGAAAAGATAAGGTGATAGAACATCGCCTTGTCTCAACCCACTTTTGGATAAAATCCTTTCCCCAAGGGTGCCATTGATTAGAATCCTAGTAGAGCTAGATGATACTATATCACTAATCCATCTTACCCATCTGCTACCGAAGCCTCTGGTTGTGAGAATGTGGCGTAGAGTATCCCAACTGGCGCTATCAAACGCCTTCTGAAAGTCTAGTTTTGGAACGATCATAAGTGTCTTCCTTTTCTTGACCTGTTGCACTAGCTCTGCTGCGAGTGCAAAGTTTTCAGCTATTCAGCGACCAGGGAGAAAACCAGACTGAAGCGGATGAATGAGGTTTGGAATTAGTCGTTGCAACTGAACTACAAGGACCTTGGTTGCCAGCGTACACTATGTACTAAGGAGATGGGTCTGAAATCCTTGATATATGTTGGGTTCTTTTTTTTGGATGAGCACAATATTGGCGGAGTTGATACCCTATAGGTCGCTGCCATGGTCATAAAACTCCTAAAAGAACCATAGCAAATCCTCCTTCAGCAGTCCCTAAAAACTCTTGTAAAACACATTTGTGTATCCATCAGGCCCAGGGCTCAGATTGTTGGGTGTTTTTTGAATTACAGCCGCAATTTCGCCCCGTGTGAATGGCTCTTCCAGTGAGCTTAAATCAGCTTGGTTATACAATTGAAAGGGGTCCAAGGTGGGCAGGGAAGGGGAATGCCTCCCAAAGATAACAGTTAAAAACTCAGTAGCAATCGCGAGCTTGTTCTGATCACGGAAAAATTCTATGCCATCCTTAACAAGTAGCATGATCTTGTTTTTTCTGTGCTGGCAATTGGCGGCTGCGTGGAAAAACTTCGTATTTTCGTTACCCAGGGTGCAACCTCGTATCTTTGCCTGGCGCCTCCAAACACTGGTCTGGCATAGAATCATTTGCTATGCATTCATGCTTCCTCAGAGAGAATTCGAGCTTCGAGAGGTGCCTCCTCTCCTCTACAACATCCAAATATTGCACCACATGCTTGCAGTTTTCAAGAGTAGTCTGTATAGGCGATCTGGCATGGTCCCATCTCCTAATCGCAGCCCTTGTTCTTCTCAACTTGAAACTAAGCAAGGTTGATGCAGAAGAGAAGAAGCTGGTGCCTTTCTCCCAGCCGTTGGCAACCAAATCTCGGGCCTCCGGTATCTACAGCCAATGGTTCTCGAACCTGAAGAAGTAGCTCTTAGCTGTGTCTTTGGAAAACTTGACTCTAATCAGCACATGGCCAGACGTTGTTGCAGGAAGGGCAGTAGCCGTAGTGTTGAGGAATCATAAGCTCCATTCAGTGTTAGCCAACACTCTATCGAGCTTGACCACAGTTGACTCCACCCTCTTGTTCGACCAAGTGAAACTTCTGTTAGCAACATCGATATCATCCGATGCATTCTCTCTGATCCATGAGTTGAACATGCCCATCACTGCCCAATTCTTTCTCCCCCTGCGATTTCTCATGTGCAAACCTGTACATGTTGAAATCCCGTAGGATGACCCAAGGTTTAGTCACTTGCTCCGCAGCTTGATCCATCACAACAAAAAACTCTGTGCGTTCATCATCCTCGCAGGGGGCATATACAGTGGATAAAACAAAGCTATCGTTGTTACTCCTGGATTGGAAACATGCAGAGATGTTGAACCTGTGCTTGGTAATCTGAGAACCGCACACCACATTATCATCCCACGCCACAAGCAAGCCACCTGAAGTGCCGCAGGCCGGCGTGTAGATGAATGATCGTTGATTTTGGGGGGGGGGAGGAAGGATGCTGCCTTCATCGTGTCCACCACCTGCAGTTTAGTTCCCTGCAGGAAAATGGTGCTCGATTGACTAGACAAAGTGCACCTTTAACTAATGAGCATTTGTCAGTAGAGCGCTGCTACACAGCCGACGGTTCTGCACGATCTTCAGACGATGCAGTGCATCAATCCATCGATGCGTAGAGCAAAGGTGAACAACACCATTCAATTCTTCAATCGTCCAGAGTTCGGCCAGCAACTGTCGTGTGTACAGTAATTCCGTTGTCAGCATCACCAAGCCCGCTAACATTCCAACTAGCAATCCACATGATGAAAAAAGATGTACCCAAAGACAGGATCAAGGAGGAAACTAATTAAGCTCAATAAGGATACTTGATTAATAGAGTGCTCACGCAAGCTTACATAGCTTGAAATGCAAATGTCAAGGAAAGGAAAATATGCAGCAAAAATTGCAGATGGAACGCCGCAAAGGACCACAACCTAGGATGAACGACTACAACGCAGGACACATGCAGAGAGAAGCAACATATTGAGGTGACCCTAACAAGCATGTAGACAATTAATTTTCTGCCGCCAAGCTCGATGAATATTGAGGTGGGTATTATAGTGATATCACATGGAGGATAGTCCGGCCAAGCTCAATGAATCTCGTTAGTGAATCTCAATGTTATGCTCCGTGTGGTTGCTTTGCCCTGGATAGATGGACACGTGCCTCGGATTTTCTAACAAGCGGACACACTGGCATTGCAGCTGTGACTGTCTAGCCAGACGAGTAGCATACATGACCACGACGGTGCACATCACACTGCAAGTGAGAATTTGTTTGAACTTCCAACCGATTGATTAAACGGTATTGGTGTGGTTCAACTTGACACACGCGTAAGATCTCCTCTACACTCTCCGCACGTACTCCCTTCGTCCGGTGAAGAGTGTACATCTAGAAATTTTAGGACAAATTATGGAGTTAAGTAAAAAATGCATTTGAAAGGTGCATGCCATCATCTCTCTTCTCTTTAATTATCCAACCTCCAATGAGCTAAGTGCATGTAGAAATTAAGAAGATCATGTGTAGATTGCTACTATTAGTCTTGATTATCATGTGACGAGAGAAGTAGTTTTTTCTATTTTAAAGTGCATTGAAAAGATAGAAGTACACTCTTTTATGGTCAAATTTTAAAATTAGATATACATTCTTCACCGGACGGAGGGAGTACGTAGTTCCGCCGTTGCTCAACGGCTGAACCTACCTACCTCAAGCCCGGCCCTCGGTTTCGAAAACCCGGCGCACGCACCTGCCCTGCTTATAGTTACAGCGGTACTGGTAATACCGTCCACCCACCCATCGCGTCACCTCAACGGCGGGCGGGCGTGCGTGCGACAAGGCCTAATCATATGCGGCGCACCACGGCGACAGCTCACTCGCGCTTGCCGGCCGCCCCGCTTGCCGGCCGCCCCGCCCTGCGTCGCGTCGACGAGTACAATACGGTGGTGCACGCACACGCGCTCACTGACGCGCCCATCATCATCCCTGTCCCCTTCCCTTCCTTCCCCCACTCGTGCGCTGTGCTTCTGCGCCAGCTCCAGCAGCTCACAACCAAAGCCTGCTGCTGCCGCTGCTGCTCGTCATCATCACGGCGTGTGCAGCCAGCTGATCGGGCACAGGCGCCTTCATGCACCTGCTCTTAATGGGTACGCACTCCTCTTGTCTCCTCTTCCATGTCGCTTCCTCTTGGATGCCTTCTCCTTTTCTACTATTAGCCCATTTCTGAGGTTCCTCTGCCCTGCGCATTTCTTGGCTCTTGAGTTCTCTCTTCTTGGAACTGTATCTATATCTAGTTTAGTTTGCTCCTCCTCCTCGGTGTTTGCGAAAGCGTTTTTCACAAGCTTGTCATCTCTTGCTGTATCTATATCTAGCTAGGAGCAGTACTTTTTTTAACTGTATAACGACATTTACATTCTTGGGCTGGGCACTGCCACCTGCTGCATTTCTCAAGTCTTTTTGAGCCGACACCGCTCTCTCCTGCATTACTCTATTCATTCTGGATGAAGAGGATTTTACTAGCAACAAATTTCAGTTGAGTTTGATTTAAAGGGAAGGGAATGGTGCATTGGTGATGGTCACATCGCAATCGCATCGCCCCCTTTCGTCACTTCCTGCTTCTTATTCCTTCCTCTAAAGCTGCATCCATTCATCCGTCTCATCTTTTTCTTTTCCGCTTTTGCTCTTTCCCCTTTGATCGGTTTCGGTGCCGCCACACTCCTCATCTTGACCGCATCACTCACCAGCAGCCACATTGTGCTGCCATTTCTCTCACTCTCCTTCTCGCTCTCGCTCTTACTTTGCTGGGAAGCAGAGGAACTTCCGGGACTGCAATGCCGGGTCGCGGCGGGGAGGAGGGCGCGGCGGTGAGGCTGGCCAGGATCCGCAAGCGCCGCGCGCTCTCGTCCTCCGACGCCTCCAACGCGGCGAGGAGACTCCGCTCCAGGAGGCCCGCGGTGCTGCTGATACGCAGGAGGAGAGAAGGAGGCGCGGCCATGTCGGACTCGTCGTCCCGGAGCCGGCATTGCCGTCGCCACGTCGCCGACGGCGCGTCGGCGAGGAGGCTCGTCACCGCCTTCTGGCAGTCAGACAAGGACAGGCTGTTCGGGGAGGAGCATCCTGTCCTGCTCATGGACAAGGACGCGGCGGCGCGCCGGAGCCTGGTTCCTCGGAGCAACGCCTCCACGGAGGTGAGTGATACAGTATACTGTACTTGTTAGATTCATCTGTTTTGGTTGCCTGATTTGTCCAATCCGTGGTTGGCTAACCGATCTAACGGTGGTGTAGGTTTCCAAGAGCTCAAGAAGCAGGACCAAAATCAAAATGTTTGAGGAGGCTGGTGGCCGGAAGGGGAGCTGCCACAACGGCCATGGACAGTGGCTTTCAGCAGATGTCATGAGCAACTGCAGCGCAATGGAGGTAAATGCACAAGCTTCTTTCCTTAGTTGTAGTTGTTGAACCGTTAGAACAACCATATGATGTTTGTGGCTGTGTACATTTCTGTCGATTTGGTACCTCATCGTCGAGTCTGGACTCTGGGAGTAGGTGAATCTGCAACATTTTTATTGAACACTTAAATCTTGCATGCGAAAAATGGGAACCAGCAAATTCTTACCTACCCTGCAATTTGCCTCACCATGTGCTGTTGGATAGAACTAGAAATGACAGCTTAGATGACTTCAAAAGCTATCTAGTTTCTTAATTCAGTCAGTATTGACGTGGCCAGGTACAAATTTTCTACTTCTTTAACTAAAAATATGAGAATCTCTTGACAGATATCAAAATAGGAGAGTAGGTTGTCTTAAGCCTGAATTAGCTCTGAGTTGCCGAGCTAGTGATGATTTTAGTCAGAGGAGTTAATTGCAAAGAAGTACCACATTTAGGGCGGTTGTGACGGATCAGTACCACTATTCAAATTTTTTGCAAGTCAGTACCACGTTTGAGGCTAATCGTTGCAAAACGGGCTAAGCATCGTATAACGATGTATTGACACTGTATCCGACAGCACGGCCCCACCTGTCAGGTGACAGGTGGCATGTTGTTTTTGCAGATAAGACCCCCGCATTGCACTTAATCACGCAAATGCTCCCACGAAGTTAAAAAAAGGAAATGGCGCAAGCGGGGATTCAAACCCGCGCCTTCCCTGTTTTGAGGGAGAGGCCCTACCACTACGCTAGCCCTAGTCAGTTGCCTAGTTAGGATATTTAGTTCTTATATTATTATACCGTTAAATAAATAAAACGAACCAAAAAATTAGCGATCGCAGAGAGGGCGCGCCGCAGCCGGGATTCAAACCCGGACGAGGGCGACGCAGCGCGCGCTCACTACCGCTGCGCCGCGAGTGTTCCTCTGTTTACGTAGCACGCGTACATGTTTTATACTGTGCTTCGTTCTCTTTTTCATACGGTAACAAAAAAGATAAATAGCACGCGCCGTACATAGTGTGTGTATCGTATATTGTTAAAAAAATTACATCATATACAAAAAAATGTAATTTATAAATTTTAAAAAGTACATTGTATATTAAAAAATGTTCAATGTATATAACAAAATTGTTCATTTATATTATACAATAATGTTCAATGCATTTTTATAGAATAATGTTCAGTGTGTATTTACAACCTTTTTTGCATACTAAACCTATATAAAAAACAGTAAAAAAATTGAAAACATGAAAATCCGAAGAATACCAAAGATCTGAAAAAGATAAAAGAAATCAGAAACAAAAAAACACGTACAAAAAAAGGAATTTATGCATTTTTTAAAAAGTTCACTGTATATTTATGTTCA
>NC_057799.1:355659724-355661267 GCF_018294505.1 Triticum aestivum
GTAAATTTACAATTCTTTAAAAGTGGTCATGTAATTCATTTGACTATCTTTGATAAGAAATTTAGTTAAACCATTCTGGGTATGTACATAGGGTAATGAATGCAATCAGAAAATTCTCGTGAAATGAGTTCAACAACATTGTCCATTCGAATGGGTTTATCCTTTGTTCGGGAGAATTTGCTCCTACTTTGATAAGTTGAGCAATCTATTTAGTAAGATCATGCATGGTTGTGTGTGATAAGAGGCACACTTGAAATCATTTTATAAATGTTTCTATGAGTACCATGTAGTATCTAAATAATTCCACATAATGGTTAACTAATCCACATATATCCCTGAATGTATTCAGGGAAGATTGAGTGGCTCATTTAGAATTTTAAGGTGAGAGTTCCTTAAAAATAATTCCCCCTATGGCACATGCGGTGCACATATAATATGATGATATGGAGAATTTGTAACTTTTAATTTGTGACCAACAGAATTATCAATAATTTTCTAATCATCCCCAAACCAGGATGGCTAAGGCTATCAAGCCTAATATTTAATTTATTAGTACTTAGAATATCATTGTGTACGCAAGAATATGGAGTATGAATTGAAACATACATTCAAATTTATTGAATATTGCATCCAAGGGATATGATATTGGACATTTTACTACATGTAGTAGTACAAGTATAGGCTAATAATATGTTGGGATAATTAGGAGATTACCTGAGGTCTCCGATATTATTGAGTGCAAATGAGTTCATCCTCCATTTTCTGCACTCAATTTTGGTCCTCCTTGTGATGAAGATTCTGATAACAATGCTTTACCAGAATATTTCTGGTTGTTATTTGCAAATTTTCAGGTTTATCCCATTGAACTTATTGCCTTTTTAATAAATATGTGGTGTGGTTTGACCATATGTTTGAGGGTTTGGTGGTCATAGGTATGATATTTATATAACCACACATTTGACAAACTTGAAAGTTGTCTTTGTGATCATTTGAAAATGACCGATTCCTATCAAGAGGTAATTATGTCTTTGGTTGTCTATTAGCCTCCACTTTACTTCGTATTCCTCATTTGAAAATTGTTCATCGTACATTATACAAGAATGTTCAGTGTTTATTTATAGAATAATGTTCAGTGTGTATTTACAACCTTTTTTGCATACTAAACCTATATAAAAAACTGTAAAAAAATTGAAAACATGAAAATCCGAAGAATACCAAAGATCTGAAAAAGATAAAAGAAATCAGAAACAAAAAAAACACGTACAAAAAAAGGAATTTATGCATTTTTTTAAAAAGTTCCCCGTATATTTATGTTCAGTTTGTATAACAAAATTGTTCATCGTACATTATACAAGAATGTTTAGTGTTTATTTATATAATAATGTTTAGTTTGTATTTAAAAAAATATTGCATACTAAACCTATATAAAAAAGAAATGCGAAACAAAAAACATAATTAAAAGTGAAAAAAGACCAGGACGTGTCCAAACTAGATGTAAGAATGCCACTAGGCTGACGCGGGCATCTGTCTAGAGCAGTGGCTG
>NC_057799.1:355661277-355662858 GCF_018294505.1 Triticum aestivum
ATTTACAACCTTTTTTGCATACTAAACCTATATAAAAAACTGTAAAAAAATTGAAAACATGAAAATCCGAAGAATACCAAAGATCTGAAAAAGATAAAAGAAATCAGAAACAAAAAAACACGTACAAAAAAAGGAATTTATGCATTTTTTTTAAAGTTCACCGTATATTTATGTTCAGTGTGTATAACAAAATTGTTCATCGTACATTATACAAGAATGTTCAGTGTTTATTTATATAATAATGTTTAGTTTGTATTTACAAAAAATATTGCATACTAAACCTATATAAAAAAGAAATGCGAAACAAAAAACATAATTAAAAATGAAAACAGACCAGGACGTGTCCAAACTAGATAAATGTAAGAATGCCACTAGCCTGACGCGGGCATCTCTCTAGAGCAGTGGCTGGCGCGTTCTTTCTTTGAGTCGCAGGCGCAGGTTTGAATCAGCGCAAACGCGAGTTTTTTCTATTTGTTTTATTTATTTAAGGGTCACGTAATATACAAACCAACTATACTATTACAACAGCCATCATGGGCTACCGTAGTGGCAGGGCCTCTCCGTTGAAACCGGGACGGCGCGGGTTTGAATCCCCGGCACACGCAATTCTCTTTTTAAACATCGCGGGGCATTTGCGTCATTAAGTGCAATGCGGGGGTCTTATCTGCAAAAACAATATGCCACGTGTCACCTGACAGGTGGGGCCGCGTGGTCAGATATAGCGTCAATACTGCGTTTAGCTCGTTTTGCAATGATTAGCCTCAAACGTGGTACTGACTTGTAAAAAATCTGAATAGTGGTACTGATCCGTTACAACTACCCCAAGTGTGGTACTTCCTTTCAATTAACTCTAGTCAGAGGCTAGCTAAAGGAATCTCTCCCTTCAGAAAGACTTTCGGCACGTTTGAATCCCCGGCACACGCAATTCTCTTTTTAAACATCGCGGGGGCATTTGCGTCATTAAGTGCAATGCAGGGGTCTTATCTGCAAAAACAATATGCCACGTGTCACCTGACAGGTGGGGCCACATGGTCAGATACAGCGTCAATACTGCGTTATATGGCGTTTAGCTCGTTTTGCAATGATTAGCCTCAAACGTGGTACTGACTTGTAAAAAATCTGAATAGTGGTACTGATCCGTTACAACTACCCCAAGTGTGGTACTTCCTTGCAATTAACTCTAGTCAGAGGCTAGCTAAAGGAATCTCTCCCTTCAGAAAGACTTTCGGCTTCTTGTTTCAAACGAAGTACACCTTTAACTGCAAGTTGGTTCCTACAAATATGCAAACATTTGCGGAACTCAGAAATGCTTGTCCAAGAAGCATTTCAGTAGCCACCACCTTACAAATGCTATATGAGTAGTGTATGCGTAGGCGCCGCCGTGCTGAGTTATAAAGTCACTGATAATTTTAGCGTTGTACACCTTTAAGTATGAGCTGGTTTTGTAAAACATGAAAGCAGAAGCAAATGTGGGACGCATCTCCAAGGAACCGTTTTCAGATGCACATCACATGCGTCTCGTCCACTTGTGCACCAAACTATCAGCTAGGATTGATTGTTTATTCAGCAGCTGAAATTGCT
>NC_057799.1:355663071-355696426 GCF_018294505.1 Triticum aestivum
AAGCTAATTACCGATTAGAAAGACAGTTGGAGTTGAGGGCGACGGCCTCATCAGCGCTCTTCATCATGTGATCTGTATGCGTTATCTTGATTTTATTATCTATACTACCATACCACTTTTAGCTTCTGAATTGGGCAATTTCTACATTTCATATAAGAACCTTGCTATCTCTGAATTGAAATTAAAATACTATCCTGCTACTTTTACCTTCTGAAAAAGTACTAGTCAAATTTCTACATTTCATATAAGAACCTTGTTATCTCTGAATTGAAATTAAAATAAAAGATAGAAGTTGAAGTTAGTACTACTAAACTTTGTCATTGTGTTTTCAGATTGGTACACACCCTCAAGATGATGAAGAGAAAGCAATCCAGCTGAAGGATCTGTATAACAGCTTGATTGCGTCCAAGGAGCTCGCCAAGGTGCTAGCACACATCTGGGGAGAAGTGAACCCATCAACCGTCTCACTCATCTCCGCACTGCGTTCCGAGCTCGATCTTGCGCGCGCCCACGTGCGACGGCTCATCAAGGAGCACAAAGCTGAGCGCGGCGAAATCGACGGCCTGAAGAAGGAGCTCGTGGAGGAAATGGAGGCCTGGAAGGCCAAGCAGAAGGAGAAGGCCGCGACCGCTCTGCAGTACATCGTCACGGAGCTGGACAAGGAGAAGAAGTCGAGGAGAAGAGCAGAGAGGGCCAAGGAGAAGCTCGGCGCGGCATTGGCCGACGCCGAGTCCTCGCTACGCGCGGCCAGCAAAGAGCTGGAGAGGGAAAGGAAGTGCAGAGGGAAGGTGGAGAAGATGTGCGGCGAGCTCGTGAGAGGCATCGGCGAGGACAGGGCCGAGGTGGAGGCGCTCAAAAGAGAAGCTGAGGACGCGCAACGGGAGCTTGAGAAAGAGCGGGAGATGCTCCATCTCGCGGACGAGTGGCGCGAGCAGCGGGTCCAGATGAAGCTGCTGGAGGCGCGGCTTCAGTTCGAGGAGAAGAACTCGGCGCTCACTCAGCTGCACGACGAGCTGCAGGCGTGTCTGGATGCCAAGAAGGGCCAGGCGCCTGAGAAAACCGATCAGATGCAGTCAACCCGTGCGTCTGAAAATGGAGGCGCTGCCTCTGGCCCTGTTCCAGCTCCGGACAATGCCGGTGACGGAGGATTCAGTGAGGATTGCGACTCGGAAGGGAGTGACATGCACTCGATCGAACTGAACGTCGACGGCAACGGCAATTTGCATACCTGGAGCTACACTCCTTCGTCGAGGCGCGACCAGAGAGTGGGTGCGTCGATGCATGGATCGTTGCCGGAGGACAGACGGATGGATGATGCCGGCTCGCGCGACGCCGGCGGCTTCGACCGGAAAACGTTCCGGGAGACGGATGATGCGCTGGAGGGGGACTGGGCAGATGGGTGCAGCCACGGAGTGCTCAACTTTGATCATGATGAGGAGAGGTACCAGGCGATCAAGGATCTCAGGGAGCAGATGCTGGCTGGATCTGGACTCCTCATGTCACAGGGCAGAGAAACTGCTCAAAGTCAGTACTGCATCTTGTGATGTAAATTGAACTTGGCCGATTACTCAAGTGTACCGACCAATCACTGCTGATGTTAGTTAGATGATGACTTGCTCAATCAGACAGGCATATATAGTCAGGGTTTGTCTTTGTTGATGAGTTTTCTTTTGCACGAGTGCTTTGAGCTCTTGAAAATTGGGGATACGGTTCAAGTGTACTCAGTTCCATGCTTGTAGTGTTATGTATATTATTACAAGGAGATGAATATGTATGTTTTTTTTTTGCGAAAAAACTTTCGATCTATTCATGTTCAATCATGACAGTACAACAAGCACCAGAAGTAATAAAGATTATATCCAAATTCGTAGACCACCTAGCGACGACTACCTGCACCGAAGCGACCGAAGGCATGCTGCCGTCATCGCCCCTCCCTTGCTAGAGCCGGACAAAACTTGTTGTAGTAGACAGTCGGAAAGTGGTCGTGCTAAGGTCCCACAGGACTAGCGCACCAAAACTGCAACTGCCGCCGATGAAGAGTAGCATAGTTCGGAAGGATTCAACCTAAAGACACACAAACGTAGACGAACGACGACCAGATTCGAACAAATCCACCAAGAACAGATCGGACGGAGACACACATCCACATGCCCAACGACGGTGCAAGACGCAGCACCGGGACACGGGCTAGGCAAGGATAACTTTATTCCATCTTCAGGGAGCCGGCGCCGTCTCGTCTTCCTGAGCAGGACTCAAACCATAACAAAACTAGAAGAAACATAAAAAAACTAAGCCCTCCCACCGGCAAGGGACGTGATCCACCACACCCCCATGGCCCTAAGGCCACTAGAGACGAGGCGGATCGGCGGCAGGGCCGACGGGAGGTAGAGGAACCCTAGGTTTCTTTGAAGAGGAGGCCGCTTAATAACCCACAAATATAGGGGATCAATTGTAGTTTTTTAGATAAATAAGAGTGTCGAACCCAATGAGGAGCTAAAGGTAGAATTTATATTCCCTTCAAGTTCTATCGATCACCGATACAACTCTATGCACACTTAACATTCACTTTACCTCAAACCAGTATGAAACTATTTTGTAGGTGATAGGATATGTTTTTTTCGATAAGGGATAGGATAGGTTTGCAAGAATAAAACTAGAAGTACTTAGCTAGAATAAAACTATGAGTAATTTGCAAGATAATAAAAGTTAGTTGTTTAGTAGAAAGCTTTTGTAACACAAGAAACTTATTTGTCCCTAGGCAATCGATAACTAGGCCGGTAGTCATTATTGCAATTTTATATGAGGGAGGCATGAGTTTACATACGTTCCATACTTGGATCATATGCACTTATGATTGGAACTCTAGCAAGCACCCGCAACTACCAAAGATCATTAAGGTAAAACCCAACCATAGTATTAAGTATCAAGTCCTCTTTACTCCCATACGCAACAACCCCCTTACTCGGGTATAAGCTTCTGTCACTCTCGCCACCCACCATAAGCGAAACATGAACGTATTGCAACACCCTACAACGGGAATCCCACACGCTTGTGCGACACGGAGGGCACCATAGGACAGCACCAAAATAAAACATACAACTCAAACCAATCACGATCATCAATCAACCCATAGGACAAAACGAAACTGCTCAAACATCATAGGATGGCCATACATCATTGGATAATAATATATAGCATTAAGCACCATGTTTAAGTAGAGATTACAACAGGGAGAAGAGGTGTTACACAGCTGCATAGAGGGGGAGAGAGTTGGTGTTGACGGCGACGATGTTGTTGGTGTAGACTACCATCACAATGATTGCCCCGATGGCGTTCCGGCGCCACCGGGAGAGAGGGGGAGAGAGCCCCCTCCTTCTTCTTCCTTGCCCCCCTAGATGGGAGGAGAGTTCCCCCTCTAGTCCACGGTCTCCATGGCAGCGGAGGGGCATGAGCCCCTCCTAGATTGGATCTCTCTCTCTCTCTCTCTCTCTCTCTCTCTCTCTGTGTGTGTGTGTGTGTGTGTGTGTTCTCTCCTGTTTCGCGTTCCTATTTTCTGGCCGAAAACCGTTTCTTAAATTCCCGGAGATCCGTAACTCCGATTGAACTGAAATTTTAACACGATTTTTTTCCGGATATAAGCTTCCTTGCGGCCAAAGAAGAGCCCCAACTAACTTATGGTGTGCCCACTAGGCATCATTGCACGCCAGGGGGTTAGGCTGCACCTTGGTGGGTAGTGGAGCCCGTGGGCCTCCGTTTGTGTTGATTCCACCTCCCAAAAAACACATATATTCCAAAATAAATCTTTGTAAATTTTTATCGCGTTTGGACTTCGTTTCATATGGATATTCTGCGAAACAAAAAACATGCAACAAACAAGAACTGACACTGGGCACTGGATTAATATGTTAGTCGTAAAAATAATATAAAATGTTGCCAAAAGTATATAAAAGTTGTACAATATTGGCATGAAATAATCAAAAAATTATAGATACGATGGAGACGTATCAGCATCCCCAAGCTTAATTCCTGGTCGTCCTCGAATAGGTAAATGATATAAAAAAGATAATTTTTGATGTGGAATGCTACATAGCATAATCTTGATCATATAATATAATTATGGCATGAATATTAAGACACGAGCGATTCAAAGCAATAGTCTATAATTTGACATAAAAACATCAATACTCAGGCATCCCAACCAACAATCATGTCTTCCAAAATATCAATGCTAAAAAATGTTATCCCTACAAAATCATATAGTCTTGTCATGCTCCACCTTCTTAACACAAAATATTTATCATGTACTACCCCGGTGTCAGCCAAGAAATTGGTTCATACTTTTTAATGTGCTTCAACTTTTTCAACTCCCACGCAATACATGAGTGTAAGCCATGGATATAGCACTATGGGTGGAATAGAATATGGTGGTAGAGATTAATATGGAGAAGACAAAAAGGAAGAAAGTCTCACATCGACGCGGCTAATCAACGGGCTATGGAGATGCCCATCAATTGATATCAATGCGAGGAGTAGGGATTACCATGCAACCGATGCACTAAGAGCTATAAGTGTATGAAAGTTCAACATGAAACTAAGTGCGTGTGCATCCAACTTGCTTGCTCGAAGACCTTGGGCATTTGAGGAAGCCCATCATCGAAATATACAAGCCAAGTTCTATAATGAAAAATTTCCACTAGTTATATGAAAGTAAAAGCATAGGAGACTCTCTATATGGAAAACATGGTGCTCCTTTGAAGCACAAGTGTGGTAAAGGATAGTAACAATTCCCCTTCTCTCTTTTCTCTCATTTTTTTCTTTCTTCTTCTTTTTTCTTTTTTTTTGGCTCTTTTTGGCCTCACTTTTTTCTTTTTTTTTCTTTTTGTCCGGAGTCTCATCCCGACTTTTGGGGGAATCATAGTCTCCATCATCCTTTCCTCACCGGGACATGCTCTAATAATGAATAATGATGATCATCACACTTCTATTTACTTACAACTCAATCCTAGAACAAAGTATGACTCTATACGGATGCCTATGGCAATGTACCAGGATGTGCAATGATCTAGCATAGCAAAGATATCAAAAAAGGACAAGCCATGAAAATATCATGCTAGCTATCTTACAATCATGCAAAGCAATATGACAATGAATGCTCAAGTCATGTATATGATGATGATGGAAGTTGCATGGCAATATATCTCGGAATGGCTATGGACATCCCATAATAGGTAGGTATGGTGGCTGTTTTGAGGAAGATATAATGAGGCTTATGTGTGATAGAGCGTATCATATCACGGGGTTTGGATGCACCGGAGAAGTTTGCACCAACTCTCGAGGTGAGAAAGGGAATGCACGGTATCGAAGAGGCTAGCAAATTGCGGAAAGGTAAGAGTGTGTATAATCCATGGACCCACGTTAGTCATAAAGAACCCACATACTTATTGCGAAAGTTTATTAGCCCTCGAAGCAAAGTACTACTACGCATGCCCCTAGGGGGGAAGTTGGTAGGAGTTAACCATCGCACGCCCTCGACCTCCACGCAAAGGAAGACAATCAATAATAAATCATGTTCCAACTTCGTAGCATAATGATAGACTATATGTGCATGCTTCGGGAATCACAAACCTTAACACCAATACTCCTACTAAACAACAATCATTCACTAGTACCTCCCATATATTATCGTCTCTATATCGCAAAACTATTGCAAGGAATCAAACATATCATATTCAGTGATCTATAAGTTTTATGTAGGATTTTATGACTAACCATGTGAATGACCAATTCATGTTGACTCTCTAAATAGGTATAAGTGAAGCAAGAGAGTTAATTTATTTCTAAAAATTACTTGCCCACGCTCTAACAAATATAAGTGAAGCAAAAGATCATTCTATAAATAACGGTTTTCCATATGAAGATAAACAGGCATCCAAACTTCAAATGATATAAGTGAAGCACATGAAGCATTCTATAAAGCCATACTCAAAATATATAAGTGAAATGCAAAGAGCGTTCTATAAATCAACCAAGTACTTTCTCATACCAGCATGGTGCATGAAAGGAAAGGGAAAAATAAACACGAAAGATGCTCCAAGAATGTACGCATATCATGTGAACAAAACAAAAACCGAAACATACCGATACTTGTTGAAGAAAGATGGGATGCCTTCAGGGGCATCCCCAAGCTTACACGATTGAGTATCCTTGAATATTTACTTGGGGTGCCTTGGGCATCCCCAAGCTTGAACTCTTGCCTCTCCTCCTTCTCTTCATATCGAGACCTCCTCGATCTTCGAACACTTCATCCACACAAAACTTAACAAAACCTTCGTGAGATCCGTTAGTATAATAATGCAAATCACTACTTTAAGTACTGTTGCAAACCCATTCATATTTTGTTTTTGCATTATACCTACTGTATTCTAACTTCTCCATGGCTTATACCATCGATACAATCCATAGTTCCATCAAAACAAGCAAAACAATGCATCAAAAACAGAATCTGTCAAAAACAGGACAGTCTGTAGTAATCTGAACATTGATCATACTTATGTAACCCAGAAAATTATTAAAAATTAGGAAAAAAATAAAAAATTGCATAGCAGTACTGTGTAAAAATTTCAGAATTTTGCATGTTCCGGTAAAAAATGTGAATTCATGCACTACAACAAAAGTTTCTGTTTTTGCACTGCCCATACCAAACAAGCAATCTAAACATCATAAAGGCAAATCTTGGCACCTTATTTATATAATACAATGGATTTATACAAGGGGATAATTATTTTTTTAAAAGTTTCTGTAATAAAGATTTGCAAAGTTTCCATGGGCATGAACAAAGTTCAAGGAGCTCCCCCACTTCAACGGTGCTCGTCTTTCTTACTTTCACTTTCCTTTTTAAAAAGTTTTAGGTTCCCCTCTATATTTTTTTTGTTTTTAAACCTTTTAAAAGCACACAACAGAATAAAATTACTCTCTAAAACTTTCGGGTTGTCTCCCTGGCAACATTTTTTAAAACCATTAAGCTAGGCATAAAATGCTCAAATAAATTATCTACCCGGATCCCAAGGTATATCAAAGCCAATTTTAATTAAAAATGATTTTTGATTTAGTAGTGAGCACCAAGCAACATATATCATGCAATGACGAAGTCTAATTCTTTTCCTATACATCGACATGTCATAAAAGAACAATTCATGCACACATAATAAAGGTCGATACATAGCATAAGCAGTTTCTTGCAATTTTATCGTATTGGAAACATAGAGAGGCGGAGATGCAATTCATCTCTCATAATAATTGCAACTAGGAGCAGCAAGCACATGCATATTATATTCATCAAAATCATCATGTGAAATAGTGAAACGCAACTCATCAATATAATCCTTAATAAGAGCAAACTTCTAGGATACTGTGTAGTTGGGAGAATTCAAAAAGATAATAGCGCTATCATGTGTGGGTGCAATAGAAACAATTCCATGTTTACCATAAGGTACTATAGTAAGTTCATATCCATAACCATAATTCATATTGGCATCTTGGCCACAAGCATAGCAAGCATCAAGTTCATCAAAAAAGAACATTTCAAAAGAATCCAAGGGATCATAGCATTCATCCTTCGGTAAGCACAAAGGGAAATTAAACAATGTATGAGTTGAAGAGTTACTATCATTAGAAGGTGGGCACGGGTAGCTAATCCGATCTTCCTCCTTTTGTTCTTCGCTCTCCTCCTCATCTTTTTCATCTAATGAGCTCACAGTTTCAGCAATTTCTTTCTCCATAGTTTCCCGCAAATATTAGTCTTTTCCTGGACAACGGAGGAGTCCTCAATATATGGTTTAACATAAGCATTAGAAGCATAATTTTCATAGCAATATTTAAGTATGACAGAATTTTCAGATTTGTAAAGAGTAATATCATACTTTTCAATCAAAGAAGCAATTTCATAAGCACCCTTAAAAGCAACAAATTCTTCAATTTGTTCGATGTCATAGTAACTATAATCACCTTTAGCATAATAACATACACTTCCATTATCACTAAACTCACATTAATAGGGAAGGTGTTTCTTAGGGTCTTCAGAACAACAAGTAAAATCATATATTTCACATAAATTCCAAGCATAGCAATGCATAGTATTAATATGATGCCATAAAAGTTTCGCTTTTTGAGATAAACGGTGTCACACATAATGAGCATGCTCATCTAATGATTTTCCCTCAAGTAAGCTAGTTGGGTTTTCAGCACGAGCAAATAGGGATCGAAGATGGTCCAAGTAGAAAGCTTCAGCAGTGTGATAGATTTTGGGTGCTTCTTCAACCATTGGTTTAGCAGGTACAACTATTTTTTTGGTATTTTGCGTTTCCTACCCATAATTAAAGATAGAAAACAAGAGCACAAAATAAAAACTACTTAGTGATAAAGCAAACAAGAACACATGAGAATATTCACCCCACGCTATTGCTCCCCGGCAACGGCGCCAGAAAAAGGTCTTGATAACCCACAAGTATAGAGGATCAATTGTAGTTTTTTCGATAAATAAGAGTGTTGAACCCAACAAGGAGCTAAAGGTAGAATTTATATTCCGTTCAAGTTCTATCGACCACCGATACAACTCTACGCACACTTAACGTTCGCTTTACCTAGAAAAGGTATGAAACTATTTTGTCGGTGATAGGATGGGATTGCAAGAATAAAACTAGGAGTACTTAGCTAGAATAAAACTACGAGTAATTTGCATGATAATAAAAGTTATTTATTGTAGAAAGCTTTTGTAACACAAGAAAGTTATTTGTCCCTAGGCAATCAATAACTAGACCGGTAATCATTATTGCAATTTTATATGAGGGAGAAGCATGAGCTAACATACTTTCCATACTTGGTTCATATGCACTTATGATTGAAACTCTAGCAAGCATCCGCAACTACCAAAGATCATTAAGGTAAAACCCAACCATAGCATTAAGAATCAAGTCCTTTTTACTCCCATACGGAACAACCCCCTTACTCGGGTATAAGCTTCTATCACTCTCGCCACCACCATAAGCGTATCATGAACGTATTGCAACACCCTGCAGCGGGAATCCCACACGCTTGCGTGACACGGAGGGCACCATGGGATAACACCAAAATAAAACATACAACTCAAACCAATCACGATCATCAATCAACCCATAGGACAAAACGAATCTACTCAAACATCATAGGATGGCCATACATCATTGGATAATAATATATAGCATTAAGCACCATGTTTAAGTAGAGACAGTGGGGAGAAGAGGTGTTATACCTCTGTATAGAGGGGGAGAGAGTTGGCGATGACGACGGCGAAGTTGTTGGTGTAGATCGTCGTCATGATGATTGCCCGGACGGTGTTCCAGCGCCACCGAAGAGAGGGGGAGAGATCCCCCCTTCTTCTTATTCCTTGGTGCCCCCCTAGATGGGAGGAGAGCTCCCCCTCTGGTCCATGGTCTCCATGGCGGCGGAGGGGCAGGAGCCCCTCCTAGATGGATCTCCCTCCCTCTCTCTTTCTCTCTCTCTCTCTCTCTCTCTCTCTCTCTGTGTGTGTGTGTGTGTTCTCTTCTGTTTCGTGTTCCTGTTTTTGGGCCGAAAACCATTTCTTAAATTCCCAGAGATCCGAAACTCCGATTGCGCTGAAATTATAACACAATTTTTTCCGAATATAAGCTTCCTTGCAGTCGAAGAATAGCCCCAACCGACTTACGGTGTGCCCACTAGGCATCACCGCGCGTCAGGGGGGCAGGCCACGCCCTGGTGGGTAGTGGAGCCCGTGGGCCTCCGTTTGCGTTGATTCCGCCTTCCAAAAATCACATATATTCCAAAATAAATCTCCGTAAATTTTTATCGCGTTTGGACTTCGTTTGATATGTGTCGTGGGGTTAACACGGCAGATGCCCTAGTGAAAGGACTTAGGTGCGAGGCCATCTCTACGGTGAATAGCTTGAAGGGGTTGAATGGGATGAGAGACACGAGTTTACCCAGGTTCGGCCCCTCATGATGGAGGTAAAAACCTACATCCTGCTTTGTATTATATTGCTTGAGTATCGATTACAAGGGAGCGGATTCGCTTAACCTAGCTATCAATCAATTGTGACTTAAGTCTACCCACCGGAGGGACTCGCCTTTATATACACAAGTCGAGGCCCTGGGCTTACAAGAGTCCGGGTCGGGTTATAATCGTAACCGATCCTGGCTCTAAGTCGCCTTGCCTTCTTTGGCAAGTCGACGTCGGGCGGCTTACACCTCCGGTTCACACACCTTCTTCTGGCCTTGGGCCTCCATCCGGCCCACCTTGTAAGTCGCCTCCCTGGCTTCATGTCTTGGTCTCTTGGGCCTGTCTAAGGCTTCACTATTAAGTCACCAACATCCTGACCTGGCCCTTCTAGGGCGGGTTACACCGTGGGGTCATATCCCCAACATTAGGCCCCAGATTGAATTGAACCTGTTCATGTCAATCTTCAATGCTTCTGGTTGGCGAGTCTTCTTTGATTCTTCTAAACGTTTAACCTTGAACAGATCTTCATAACCCTCCATATGAAATGATGATGTCATTTCCGTAAATTCAGAAAAATCCGCATGACATCATAACGAATCTTTACATAAATCCACCATTCCGAAAATTGAGGCACCCTTTTTGTTGTAGAATTTATTACGCCTCCTCGATCTCCGCATGGGCCTTTTACTGTTCCCTTTTTCCTTATAAATAGGCACGGGGGCCTGCCTTTTTCACTTTCCACCCCGTCACCTCCACTTCTTCTTCCTCGCGATGCCTCCCACGACTAGATCTCCGTCGTCCCCGTCGAGCTGCGCCAACCAGTCCCAGCCAAGGTTGCTGCATCATCCCTTCGCCGTCAAGCCTCAGCGGAACACCTCCGCTTTCCTCTACCGCCATCAGGTTCCACCTTCCTCCTTTCTCATATCTACATTAGGTCACCTGTGTTCTTAGGAGTTCGTCGGTGTTCATCGTAGTTCTTCATACCCTTGAATAGAAACTGTATCTAATCCAAAATGCCATAGAAATATTGCGGTAGCTAGCTTAGTATTCATCTTATATCTTGAAGAGATCGCTTCTTCTTTAGAATCAGTACATAGCCTGCTAGTTCTACCATCACTGCCTTTTAGGTTTAGCAATTATTTTAGTTTTTTTGAAAAACCTGTAGATCTGAAATTTATTGAACTTGTAATGAAATCTGTTGTTCTATACTTAGCAATAACTTCAATAAGTCTCTGCTTAGATGACCCGCCAACATGCTGCCGGCTTATACTTTCATAATTTAACCCGCCGTATTCTAACGGCCTGATAGTCACCTCACTCCCATAGTTAGGGCGGCTCATAATTTCTCAATGGCTCACCGTAACACGTTTGCCGTCTTATATTCATAACCGACCTATTATTGTTGAGATATCATGTAATCACTTTGGCGGCTTATCATTGCAATCTTAACCCGCAATACTTTTATTCCTTGTCTGCAGTTTTTAACCCGGCCAACCATGTCTAAAGCTCCCACCTCTTGTGACTGGGTAGCTTCCCAAGTCTGAGAGCTCATGCTCAATGAGTACGTAGATATGGGTGTTTTACCGGCTAAGGAAGTTATCCACTGGCGGGTTCCCGGTCCTGAAACTATTCCTGAACCCGGAGAGGGTGAAGTTGCCATTTTTACGGATCACCTCCTTCGTGGCTTTTCACCGCCCGGGTCAAAAAAAATTCGGGACGCTCTACATTTTTACAAGCTTCATCCTCAAGATATCGGTCCTAACTCCGTCTCCAATCTGTGCCAATTCCAAGTATTCTGTGAAGTGTATCTGCAAGAAGAGCCTACTATTGATCTCTTCAAATATTTCTTTTATATCAACCGCCAGACTGAAATGACAGACGGGCCCAGTTTAGAGCTTGGAGGCGTTTCCATCCAGAGGCGGAGCGATGTAACCTTTCCCTCGGCTATACTGTCAAGCCATCCCAAGGGCTGGAACAACACTTGGTTCTATTGCAAAAACACTGCTCCGGCTGAAGAAAATCCCATGCCGGGTTATCGCCCCTACCGGCTCAGTACCAGCAGCGAGCTTCCTGGTCGATTAACCGCCACAGAATGAGCTCGGTATGCGCACATATTTTCAAAGGTAAGGGCTTTAATAGCCAACGGCTTAACTGGAGTCGACTTGACCCGTTGCTGGGTCTCATGGAGGATCTTGCCGCTGAGCCGACGCAGCGGCTTAATGTGACTGATGATGTGAAGGACCCGCAACGCTACAACCAAAAACCTCTGACTGATAAAGAGATCAATGAAATGGTCAAGTCACTGCCTGGAGAGTCTCAAGAAGCCTGTAATAAGATGGGGCTGAGGCCTTTTTACCTTTCTAACCCAGCCCCTGCAGTGAGTACTGATACGTCTCCAACGTATCTACTTTTCCTAACGCTTTTCCTCTTGTTTTGGACTCTAATTTGCATGATTTGAATGAAACTAACCCAGACTGACGCTATTTTCAGCAGAACTACCATGGTGTTGTTTTTGTGCATAAATAAAAGTTCTCGGAATGGAACGAAACTTTGCGAGGAATTTTTATATCAAATAAGAGAATTTCTGGAGCCAAGACCTACCAAAGGGGGAACCTGGGTGGGAACAACCCACCAGGGCGCGCCCCCCTCACCAGGCGCGCCCAGGTGGGTTGTCCCCACCTGATGGCCCTGTAGACCCTAAAACCGACGCTATAAAATCCTATTTTTCCAGAAAAAATTCAGGGAGAAAGAATTATCGCGGTCCACAAGACGGAGCCGCCGTCACCTCCTGTTCTTCATTGGGAGGCCAGATCTGGAGTCCGTTTGGGGCTCCGGAGAGGGGGATCTTCGTTCTTCGTCATCACCAACCCTTCTCCATCGCCAATTCCATGATGCTCCCCACCCGGAGTGAATAATTACTTCGTAGGCTCGCTGGTCGGTGAGGAGTTGGATGAGATTCATCATGTAATCGAGTTAGTTTTGTTAGGGCTTGATCCCTAGTATCCACTATGTTCTAAGATTGATGTTGTTATGACTTTGCCATGCTTAATGCTTGTCACTTTGGTCCCGGGTGCCATGAACTCAAATCTGAACCATTTATGTTATCATCATTATATCCATGTTTTAGATCCGATCTTGCAAGTTATAGTCACCTACTACGTGTTATGATCCGGCAACCCCGGAGTGACAATAGTCGGGACCACTCCCGGTGATGACCGTAGTTTGAGGAGTTCATGTATTCACTATGTGTTAATGCTTTGTTCCGGTTCTCTATTAAAAGGAGGCCTTAATATCCCTTAGTTTCCAATATGGACCCCACTGCCACGGGAGGGTAGGACAAAATATGTCATGCAAGTTCTTTCCATAAGCACGTATGACTATTTATGGAATACATGCCTACATTATATTGACAAACTGGAGCTAGTGCCGTATTGCCCTAGGTTATAACTGTCTCATGATGAATATCATCCAACAAGTCAACAATCCAATGCCTACGAATTTATCATATTGTTCTTGCTAAAGTTACTATTGCTATCATCACTGTTACACTTGCTACAAAAATACTGCTATCACTATTACTGCTACCGTTGCTGCTGTTACTACTATCAAAACTATCATATTACTTTGCTACTGATCACGTTGCTGTAGATAATTAATTTCCAGGTGTGGTTAAATTGACAACTCAGCTGCTAATACCTTCAAATATTCTTTGGCTCCCCTTGTGTCGAATCTATAAATTTGGGTTGAATACTCTACCCTCGAAAACTGTTGCGATCCCCTATACTTGTGGGTTAGCAAGACCTTTTTCTGGCGCCGTTGCCGGGGAGCATAGCTATATTTGTTGAGTCACTTGGGATTATTATCAATTTATCACTATGAAGAATCTGAAGGATCCTAAGACTAAGATATTTCCCTCAAGGACGAGGGGAGGTAAGGAACTGCCGTCCAGTTCTGCTTTAGATTCACCTTCTGTTATGAGTAAACTTGCAACACCACCACATGCTATTAATTCTGATATGTCGCAAGTTATTGATGATGCTACTGCTGCTATGGATAATGCTTATGATGATGCTAGTACCTTGCTTCATAATGATGATGTGCCACTTGGTGATTTTCTTGATGCACAAATTGCTAGAGTAATACAGCATGATGTTGTTGAATCTGATGATGAGCTTGAAACTGAATCTCCTACGACACCTATTAGAACTAGCCCTCCTAGATATGAATTGCCTAAGCTACCGGAAGGTTATGTTATGAATGAGGAGACAACTAGAGATATTCTTGCTTGTAAGGATAGAGATGATCTAGAAAAATTATTATGCAAGTATAAAGAAAAATCTCTGAATGCTAGAATGAAATGTGATCCTAAGTTTGCTACTTCACCAATCTTTATTGATGATAAGGATTACGAATTCTCTGTCGACCCAGAGTTAATTACTTTGGTTGAATCTGATCCTTTCCATGGTTATGAAACTAAAACTGTTGTGTCACATCTTACTAAGTTGAATGACATAGCCACCCTTTTTACTGATGATGAGAAGACCCGCTATTACTTTATTCTCAAATTATTTCCTTTCTCATTAAAGGGTGATGCTAAAGCTTGGTACAATACTCTTGCTCCTGGTTGTGTGCGTAGTCCCCAGGATATGATTTATTACTTCTCTGAAAAATATTTTCCTGCTCATAAGAAACAAGCTGCCTTACAGGAAATATTTAACTTTGTGCAAACTAAAGAAGAGAGTCTCCCACAAGCTTGGGGGAGGCTTTGCCAGTTATTTAATGCTTTGCCTGATCATCCTCTTAAGAAAAATGAAATACATGATATCTTCTATAATGGACTAACCGATGCTTCTAGGGACTTCCTAGATAGTTGTGCTGGTTGTGTTTTAAGGGAGCGAACTGTTGGACAAGCTGAAGAATTATTGAATAATATATTGAAAAATTATGATGATTGGACTCTTCCTGGACCACCGCCTAAACCCACTCAGAAGAAGAGGGGTATATTATATCTCAGTCCTGAAGATATGCAAGAGGCAAAGAAATCTATGAAGGAAAAAGGTATTAAAGCTGAGGATGTTAAAAATTTACCTCCTATTGAAGAAATACATGGGCTTAATACACCATCAATGCCTAAGGTGGTAGAGGTAAATTCTTTAATTAAGTTCAATGATAATGACAATCCTCACAATATGCACCCTAGCCAATGCCTTTATGAGTTTGAAAACTATATCAGAAAACAAGATCACTTCAATGCAAATGTTATGAAACAATTGAAATATAATTATGATATGATTGCTCGCTTGAGTGACTTGTTATTTAGATTTTCAAATGATGTTAGAGGTGTTGGAAAACATGCTTCTATGGTTCAAACTCAGTTCGAACAAGTTGCTAAATCGCAAAGAGAATTACTTGATGAAACAAATCATAATATGCATGACTTTGCTGTTAGAGTTGCAACTAGAGGAGGTACAATGACTCAGGAACCACTTTATCCTGAGGGACACCCAAAAATAATTGAACAAGACTCACAAAGAAATAACACTAGTGCACCTAGTCCTTCTAAAAAGAAAAAGAAGAAGAAAAATGATAGGACTTTGCATACTTCTAGTGAACCTGAAATAGAAAAACCTCCTGATAATGATAATGAAACTTCTATCTCTGATGTTGGAACTCAATCTGGCAATGAACATCCACCTAGTGATAATGAAAAAGATAATGCTGATGTTCATGAAGATGCTCAACCAAATGAAAAAGAACCAGATAATGATGTTGAGATGGAACCACCTGTTGATCTTGATAAGCCACAACCTAAGAATAAAAGGTATGATAAAAGAGACTTTGTTGCTAGAAAACACGGTAAAGAAAAAGAACCGTGGGTTCAAAAACCTATGCCTTTCCCACCCAAGTCAACTAAAAAGAAAGATGATGAAGATTTTGAACGCATTGCTGAAATGCTGAGGCCAGTCTTTTTGCGTACTCGCTTGACTGATATCCTTAAAATGCCTCCTTATGCAAAGTATATGAAAGAAATCATCACTAACAAGAGAAAAATACCAGAAGCTGAAATCTCCACTATGCTTGCTAATTATACTTTCAAAGATGTAGTGCCTAAAAAACTTGGAGATCTGGGAATACCAATTATACCTTGCTCCATCGAAAAGAATTATGTGAAAACTGCTTTGTGTGATTTAGGAGCTGGTGTTAGTGTTATGCCTTTCTCTTTATATAAAAGACTTGATTTGAATAAACTCACACCTACTGAAATATCTTTGCAAATGGCTGACAAATCAACTTCGATACCTATCGGTATCTGTGAGGATGTGCCCGTTGTTGTTGCTAATGTTACTATTTTGACTGACTTTGTTATACTTGAGATGCCCGAGGACGACAACATGTCAATTATTCTTGGTAGACCCTTCTTGAATACTGCAGGGGCTGTTATTGATTGCAATAAAAGCAAGGTCACCTTTCATATCAATGGTAATGAGCATACGGTGCACTTTCCGAAGAAACAATTCCAAGTGAACGGTATTAATGTTATTGAAAAATCTCCGACAATCACTATTGAAAGCTTTCAAATACCTCTACCTACTGTCAAAAAGAAATATGAAATGCTTATTGTTGAGGACATCCATATCCCAATTGAGGTAACTTAGTGATTTACGAAAGTTCTTCGGTTTCATGCTAATCGAAAGTGGTTGTCAATAAGACCTTATCAACCTTATTAATGAATCATTTTCGAGCCGTATGAAGTTGATGAATTTAGTAAGCACTACCTATTGTCCTTACTTTTTATTCTCTATTTTTATTAGTTAAATAAAATAAAATGCCATGTTTTGTCTGTTTTCTGAATTTCCCGTGCAATAAAAAATGACCCAAAAATAGAAGTTCTCAGAATGCCCTAAAAATTTAATACGATTTTTTCTGAATATTTCTGAATTTCTGGTGCAAATAATATCAGAGGGAGGTGCACCAGGTGGGCACAACCCACCTGGGCGCGCCAGGACCCCCAGGCGCGCCCTGGTGGGTTGTGGTCCCTACGTGGGACCCTCACTTATCCCTTCATCCCACATCATCACTTACCTCCAGAAAAAATCTCCATTGCTCTCTCTCTCGTGTTCTTGCTCTCAAACCCGCGGATTTCGATCTCTTTGCTCGAAGCTCCGTTTCCGAAACTGTTTCGGGGGATTGTTGCTTGGTATGCGAATCCACTGTTTGTCCAATTAGTTTTTATTTTAGTAGTTTATATTTTGAATAATTAGCTACTCGTGGTGCTGCTGTAGATGAGCTTGCATGTTAAATTCTTAGTGTTCTAAGTAGTTTGAATGCTTGCTATGGCCTCTATGTGTCCCTGTGAGTAGTTGCTATCAATTTTATAAAGTTTTGTTGACCAATTTTTGTCACCCCAAAAAAATTTATTTTCAGAAAATTGTACACGGATATGAATATCTTTAGGAAGTTTGGCTCTAAGAAGAACGCCAAGGGTTTTATTGGGGAGTCTTCTGATAGTGATCTCCACCCTCGGAGGTTGGCGGAGGTACGGCCGTGCGAATGGCCGCACACCCCATTCCTGGAAGAGGCTGGAATTCTTCAGGAGTTCACACAATATGTTGCTAATGCCAGCCTCACCGACTTCATCACGTATGAGTGTGATCAACACCAAATCCTCACAAAAATCTTTGTTCAGAGTTTTACTTTCCTGCCTAGAAATAATCCTCCTAAAGTGAGCTTTGATTTATATGCTGAAAGCCATCATATACCACTTACTGAATTTTGTGACATATGCCTGATCCCTTCTGATGGGAGCTTACCTGAGCCTAGACCGGCTGGGTTTGAGGACTTTTATCGCACTTTGACAGTGGGAGATGAGAGAGGGGTGTCAGCCACCACGGCTGCTAGCATACACCTTCCTGCAGTACATTATTTTGCTTTATTTGTTGCTAAGTGATTGCTTGCTAGAAAGAAAGCAGGTGCGCTCAGCACACCAGACTTTGTTGTTTTACGCCGAGCACTAGAGGGTGACAACACTCATAGCTTGGGAGCTATTGTGGCTTGTCGCCTCCATCTTAACAAATCCCAGGGTGAAATACATGGTGGGATTTTTGCTACTCGTTTGGCGGCTCACTTTAATGTGAGATACGCCCTCATGATTACCCCCTGACCAAGGTTTACTTAGACCGTGCAGCCATGGAACACCATCATTTTCCTGCACGAGATTATCCTAACATTCCTATTCTGTTGCCTGCACGTGCCTTGTTTGATTCTATTGCCAGGGGTGGATACCAGATTATGCCTGAGGACATCATCTCCTACCAGAACGCTCAGGCTGCTGCAGAGGCTGAGGAGGAGCCTCAGCAGTGGGACGAGTGGATGCCTGCTCCTCAGGATCCCTACTACCATCCAGGCTACTGATCTACTACCAAGTTAGGCCAAAAGCCTAAGCTTGGGGGAGTACGTGTTCTCACCGACATTATATTCATGTTCACACATATCATTCTATTTGTCGGTGTTCACACTTTTTCATTGTATCATCCATGCTTAGATTTATTTTCTTGCTTTCTTCTTGTGTGTTTGGAAAACTTTAGAAAAACCAAAAAAATTAGTTGTAGTTAATTTACTTTCTATGCATGCTTAGTAGTAGTATTAAAAAGAAAACACAAAAAGATTTCCTTGTTCTTCTTTTGCTTGTTGGGAGCTTTCCCGTGTAAATAGTTTTTCTCATTTTGCTTTTCCCTTTTATTTCCTTGTTCAAGAAAACCAAAAACTCCAAAAATATTTCAGTGTGTTTTTCTGAATTTCTTTTCCTTTTTATTCGAGTCTTACTGAGGAGAAGACCACGATGAAAATGCCGAGTGGCTCTCATATGAATAATTGTTGAACTAATAAAGCACACATTTTACCTTGTCTTCTATTGTTGAATAAAATGTTTGCAGATTCCAGCTTAGTCCACGACACTCTTGCACTGTTATTATTTTCACATCGTTCGGTCATGCAAGTGAAAGGCAATAATGACGATATTCGATGAACTGGCCGTGGCAGAGAGAAACTGGTATGAACTCGACTTGTTCTGTTTGTGTAAATATGTTTAACCTAGTATCCATGATTCAGCCCATTATGATTAAGCATGTTTGCAATAACAATTACAGATTATAGTTTATCATGCCATGCATAAGTAGCTGGGAGTTGATAATGATTTATCTTGGATATCAACAGAGCGTTAAAATGATTGTGATGTAGTATGATGATATGGTATCCTCTTCTAGATGTTCGAGTGGCTTGACTTGGCACATGTTCATGCATGTAGTTGAATCAAAACCAACATAGCCTCTATGATATTTATGTTCATGGTGTTCATATCCTACTCATGCTAGTGTCCAATGTTACTTATGCATAATGCATGGTTATGATCGTTGTTGCTCTCTAGCTGGCCGCTTCTCAATCTAATTGCTAGCCTTCGCCTTTACTAAGTGGGAATTCTGCTTGTACATCAAAAACCTTGAACCCAAAGTTATTCCAGATGAGTCCACCATACCTACCTATATACGGTATTACACTGCCGTCCTAAGTAAATTTGCATGTGCCACCTCTAAAAACTTCTAAAAAATATCCTTTTTGTGTGCCTGGATCATTCATGGAATGACAGGAGGTGGTCGGTATCTTCCATGCTAAGCGGGTTATCCTCAGGTCGAGTGTTTATTCACTCGCCATCGCACGAGAAAAGGGCGGTAATAGGGATGCCCAGTCCCAAACTGCAAACATGTGTAAGTGCATCTAGTGCCCCTTAGTGATTTTGGTGTATTGAAGACTTATAGGTTAAGGGACTAATGTGTTCATGAGTGTACACAGGTCTATAAGTCTATGAGGAGTTTGATATTTACAGAGAAATTCGACCCCTAAAAATGAAGTTCTTCAAGTGAAGACTTTGCATTTCTGAAGACTTTCTGAAGACTTTGAAAGTGAATAAATTGGTGTGACCTTGAAGACTAGGTATTCATTCGAGGAACATGAAGCGTGAAGACTTTTGTTTTCGTAGTTTCATTTTCTCTTTCTTGAGTCATAGGAAGCACCGTACTGTTAAAGGGGGTCGAGGAAATACTAAGGAAAAATTTCCATGTGATGCTCAACTCAAAATCCTACACCTACCAATCCCTTCGAGTGAAGCCATTGGAAATCTCATACAGTTCAGTCATATTCTTCAGTGACAGAGACGAAGTTCTTCTGGTCTCTGAGGAATTTGTTCTGACTGAGGAGTTAGGAATTCGCTAGTGCGGATTGCCTACACAATGAGGAACATGATAGCCCTGAGGAATTTGATACTCAAATTTCCGACCGTTGCTGTGCTCCGCGCCAGCTGTCCCAAAATATCTACCCACCTAACGGTCATATCATTGAAGGGCATTTATGTCTTATCATGTCGGGCTACTCCCTAGGCTATAAATAGCCACCCCCTACAACCACTAGCTGGTTGGCTGCTCCGAGAGAAACTGACACTTGTCATTTGAGAGCATCCCATCCTCCGAGGACTTTGAGCAAAAATCATCAAGTGAGGAAAACCCAAACCCAAACACCTACAAACCCAAAGTGATTGAGCATCACTGAAGAGATTGATCCTGCGTGGATCCGACGCTTGTTACCTTTGAAGACTGTGCTTCTTCCAAACGGTTAGGCGTCATGGTCTAGAGCATCCAAGAGGAATTGTGGATCGCCGAGTGACCGAGTCTGTGAAGGTTTGGAAGTCACCTGAAGACTTACCACGAGTGATTGGGCGAGGTCTGTGTGACCTTAGCTCAAGGAGAACACGGTGAGGACTGTGTGTCATCAGGTTTAAATACCTAGCCGCTCCAACCAGACGTACAACTGAGACAGCAGTTGGAACTGGTCTACCAAATCATTGTCTTCACCAAGCTTACTGGTTCTATTTCCTCAACTCTTTCATTTCCTCATAACTGTGTTGTGCACTTGTTCATATCTATGTTTGAAGACTTTGACTGATGACTTTCTCAATTTCCTCAGTTCAATTTCTTCAGTCTATTTGTCTTCATCCTGTGTTATCCTGTGTTTACGCTTTCTGTACTCTGTGCTTGTCTTCATTTCAACATGATGACCATGCTTGTGTTCTGTTATGTTTACTTTTGAGTACTTATTCCGCTGCAAGTAGTTCTTCGCTAAGGAATTTCCTCACCCGCAAATTCCTCAGTGAAGAATTCATAAAAGTCGCCTATTCACCCCCCCTCTAGTCGATATAACGCACTTTCAATTGGTGAGCAAGGTACTCCCTTGTTCTGTGTGATTTTGGTTTAACCGCCTGGAGTTTTAGTTATGTCGACCGCAGGTATGATCAAGGTCTCTGCTGGGTGTCCTACCTTCGATGGGACGGACTACCCCTACTGGAAGAATAAGATGCGAATGCATCTTGAGGCAATTGATAACGATCTCTGGTATGTTGTGGAAAATGGTGTTCCCACAGTCACACCTTCTCTGAATGCTACTGATGTGAAGAGATTCAAGCAACTCGAGTCCCAAGCGAAGAACATCATATGTGGCCATCTGAGCAAAGGGCAGTATGGAAGAGTGAGTGCTTTGGAAACTGCCAAGCTTATCTGGGATAGGCTGTCCAAAGTCAATGAAGGAGTCTCAACACAACGTGACTCTCGAGTTGGCGTTCTTCGCAATCTCTTCAATCGCTTCAAAAGACTCGACAATGAAAATGTTCAACAAACCTTCGATCGCCTCACTGACATCTCAAATGAGCTTCAAGCACTTGGTGCCACTGACATCACCGACCATGAGGTAGTGAAGAAACTGCTGAGATCGCTTGATTCCTCATTTGATACTCTGGCACTGATGATACAAGAACGTGGAGATTACAAGTCACTTGATCCCGCTGATATCCTCGAGAGGCTAAACACTCATGAGTTCTAGCTTGCTGAGAAGAGAGATCTCTATGGTTCGAGCTATGGCAGATCACATGCCCTGAAGGCCAAGGCAGTTTCTGAGTCTGAAGATGAAGATTCTGGCAGCAGCCTTGGTGATCCTGAAGAACTGAGCCATGAACTAGCACTGCTCGTGAAGAAATTTCAGAAGTTCTCAAGACGTGGTCGCTTTGGAAAACCCTCAAGGAGCAATGATTCCTCATCCAGTGACTACAAGAAGAGGCTATGCCAAAAATGCAAGAAACCTGGTCACTACATTCAAGATTGTCCTCAGTGGGAAAAGGAATCAAAGAATAAGAAATACAAGGAGTACAGTTCTGATGATGCGAAGAAGAAGAAGAAATCTTCAAAGTCTTCATCATCAAAATTCTCAAAGTCTTCATCTCACAAGAAGAGCTGCTCCAAGAAGGCTCGGGCATTCATTGGCAAGGAAATGGACTCTGAGGCTGAATCTGAGGAACATGAGGAAGAGGAGGCATCTGAGGAGTCTGAGTCCAGTGTGGCGAGCCTAGCTCTCGCCACTGCATTCGTCAGCAAGTCCATCTTCAACTCTGAAGAAAATGGCTTCACCAACAAGGCTGATGAAGGCAATGATGACTACGCTCCCACCTATTGCTTCATGGAAAAGGGTGCCAAGGTACTCAAATATACCTCCTCTGAATCTAGTGAGGATGAATTTGATGAAAACCTAAAGCCCAGCTATTCTAAACTTGCTAAGATTGCTGTGAAACAACAAAAGGCTTTTGAAAAGGTTCAAAACATGCTAGACAAAAGTGATGATATGTTGGGTGAAGAAATGGATCACACTAAGATCTTGAATGAAAATCTTCAGAGACTTCAGTCCAGGTTTGACAACCTTCAAGGTCATCATAACACTCTCTTATCTGATCATGAGAAGCTTTCTTATGAATTTCTTCAAAGAAAGCAAGATCTTGAAAAGCTAAGAGTGAGTTATGAAGATCTTCAGAAGGAGCGCGATTCATTACTTGCTCAACAAATCAGCGGTTCTCAGGAAAAATTTGTTCCTCCATGTTTGAAATGGATTGAACGTGAATCTGCTAATTCTTCACCTGAATGTTCAAATGCTTCTAATGCTACAAATTCTTCAACTGTCTCTGCTATCACTAATTCCTCATCTGAGGACATTGCTAGTATCACTGATGATGCAGGGCTGAAGGAATTGTACATGACAGGCATGTACAAAAGCCTCAAAGGGCATCAGACTCTTTGTGATGTGCTTAAAAAGCAGATCCTCAACAGGAACCCTAGGAAATAGGGTATTGCCTTTGAGAGGAAACTCAATGCTAATGGTACATATTGGAAGCCTGAGCAGTACCCCAAAACCTCATGGGTTGCTGCAAAGGGACCTCCAGTAGATCCATCTACTTTATCTGGCTTTACATGTGAATCTCCTCATTCTTCTGATGAGTCATTTGACTCCAACTATAAACTGTTCAAAAATCAGAATGGTGAAGTATTTGCTAGATATGTTGGCACTAACTGCAGGAACGGTTCTCCTATGAAGAAAATCTGGGTTCCCAAAAGGTGTCTTGAAAATCTTCAGGTGAATGTCCTCATGACACCACCAGTGAAGAATAGGAACCCCAGATCAAATTCTTCATATGGACCAAATTCTTCATATGGATCCAAGTCCTCATACAGACAAAATTCCTCACGTGGATCAAATTCCTCAAAAGGATCAAAGTCCTCATATGAAGAATCATATGAAGAACTGCGTATCATCATCCTCTGCACCATGCCTTATGGCAAAACGTGCCAAGGTAACTGAATGCTTCCTATCTGAGTCTAGTGATGATGAATCTGGTGATGAATTTGGACCCAGCTATACCAAGCTTGCTTCCCTTGCCACTAAACAACAAAGAGCTTTGGAAAAAGTTCAAAACATGCTAGATGAAAGCGATGATATATGTTGGGTGAAGAAATGGATCGAACTCAAACTCTGACTGATAATCTTCAGAGACTTCAGTCTAAGTTTGACAACCTTCAAAGTCATCATAACACTCTCTTAGCCGATCATGAGAAGCTTTCCTATGAATTTCTTCAAAGAAAGCAAGATCTTGAGAATCTAAGGGTGAGTTATGAAGATCTTCAGAAGGAGTGTGATTCATTGCTTGCTCAACAGCTCAGTGTCGCTCAGGATGAATTCGCTCCACCATATTTGAAATGCATTGAACGAGAATCTGCTAATTCTTCACCTGAAAGTTCAAATGCTTCTATTGCTGAAAATTCTTCAACTGTATCTATTATCACAAATTCCTCATCTGAGGATGCTACTAGTATCACTAACAATGCAGGTTTGAAGAAATTGTATGTGACAGGCATGTACAAAAGCCTCAAAGGGCATCAGGCTCTTTGTGATGTGCTTAAAAAGCAGATCCTCAACAAGAACCCTAGGAAAGAGGCTATTGTCTTTGAGAGGAAACTCAATGCTGATGGGACCTACTGGAAACCTAAGTAGTGTCCCAAAACCTCATGGGTTGCTGCAAAGGGACCTCCCGCAGATCCATCCACTTTATCTGGCTTTACATGTGAATCTTCATATTCTTCTGATGAGTCATTTGACTCCAACTATAAATTGTTCAAAAATCAGAATGATGAAGTATTTGCTAGATATGTTGGCACTAACTGCAGGAACGGTTCTCCTATGAAGAAAATCTGGGTTCCCAAAAGGTGTCTTGAAAATCTTCAGGTGAATGTCCTCATGACACCACCAGTGAAGAATAGGAACCCCAGATCAAATTCTTCATATGGACCAAATTCTTCATATGGATCCAAGTCCTCATACGGACAAAATTCCTCACGTGGATCAAATTCCTCAAAAGGATCAAAGTCCTCATATGATCATTATCGTGCTAACACCTCTGTTTCGCAGGGAAGAGCTAAGGGCTATGAATATGTGCATTATTCTTCAAACCATTATGTTCATAAGTCCTCGAAGAATTTCTCTGCTTATTCATATGCTTATCCTAACTCCTCTTATGTGAAACGAAATGGACTGGCTTCTATGCCACCTTTCTCATATGGAGCTCGCAGAGTGATGAACTCTTTGCCACCCCTTCAGATGTGGGTGGTGAAGAAAACGAACTAATCTCTTACGCAGGGTCAGGTCTCCAGACGTGCTCAAACGTCTGAAGAATTTGCTGGAGACCTGAAAATGCCTAAAAGGACGTAGGCTAATCATGAAGAAATGAACTTTCATTTCTCACGTCCTCATACTGCTTTATCTGTTCTATTGCTTGATGAAATTGATCTGATGAACTTGATGTCATATTCTTCACTGTTGAAGTATATGAGTTCGTAAGTTGCACTAGTTCATCTGCAGGATGATCAACCCAAAGCCAATGAGTGGGTCCTCGATAGTGGATGTACAAATCACATGACTGGTGACAAGAATCTATTGATGGATGCTCCCTTATCTCCATTGCATCTGAAGCATATCATCTTCGCTGACAAAGGCAAAAGTCAGGTATTGGGTCTAGGTAAGGTTGCGATATCAAAGGATCGACACATGGACAAAGTCATGCTTGTCGAGTCCTTAGGATACAACCTCACGTCTGTCTCAATGCTTTGCGATCTTGGTATGGTTGTTGTCTTTGGCAAGTATCGTTGTGTTGTGATCATGGAAGCTGACAATTCCAAAGTCTTTGAAGGCTTTAGGAGAGGAGACTTGTATATTGTTGATTTCTCTACAGGACCACAGCCAGCCGTATGCCTACTTGCAAAAGCTTCAGAAGGCTGGCTATGGCATCGACGACTTGGTCATGCAGGCATAAGGAATCTGCACACGCTTGCGAAGAAGAAGCATGTCATTGGCATTGAGAATGTAAAATTCCTCAAGGATCACTTATGCGGAGCCTGTGAAGCTGGAAAGATGACCAAGGCCAAACATCCAGCGAAGACAATCATGACTACCACTCGACCATTTGAATTGCTTCATATGGATCTCTTTGGTCCTAACCATTATTCTGTAGTTACAAATGATGCATCTCTATATGGCTTTGTTGTTGTTTATGATTACTCTCGTTACACATGGGTACATATTGTCACTTACAAACATGAGGTGCAGGAAGTCTTCAAACAATTTTCCTCGTGGGCTTCAACCAACTTTGGTGTGAAGATCAAGCACATCAGGAGTGACAATGGAACTGAGTTCAGGAATTCTGGTCTTGATGACTATCTTGATGAGCTTGGTATTACTCATGAGTTATCTGCTCCTTATACTCCTCAACAGAATGGCGTCGTGGAGCACAAGAATAGGACACTTGTTGAGATGGCTCGCACTATGCTTGATGAATACAAGACGCCTCGTCGTTTCTGGATTGAGGCAATTGATACTGCTTGCCACATCATCAATAGGGTATATCTTCACATATTCTTCAAAAAGACGCTTATGAACTCGTCACTGACAAGAAACCCAATGTGAGTTATTTCAAAGTCTTCGGTGCTAAATGTTGGATTAGAGATCCTCATCACAACTCAAAATTTGCACCGAAAGCACATGAAGATTTTATGCTTGGTTACGGAAAGGACTCACACACCTACAGAGTCTTCAACAATGTTCACCACAAAGTTGTTGAAACTTTAGATGTGCGGTTTGCTAAAACTAATGGCTCACAAAGAGAGCACCTACCTTCTGTGATAGATGAACCAGCACCTAAGGAAACAATCAAGTTCAAGGATACTGAGGATGTCATTCCGACCGAAGAATCTGCTGAAGAATTCATTCTAGAACATGAAGAACGTCGAGCTAATGCACCTGAAGGAAATGGTGCCGAACAAAATGTTGATCAAATTCCTCGATGACAACCAGCTCATCCTCGCATTGCAAACGAAGTGCAAATTGAGAAATCATCGATGACATTGAAGCACCAGGTCCTCTCACACGCTCAAAAGCTTCACATTTATCTAACTTTTGTGGGCACTTTGCTTTTGTCTCTATCACAGAGCCCACTAAGGTAGATGAAGCATTTCTGGAGCCTGAGTGGAGTCAAGCTATGCAAGAAGAATTACATCAGTTCGAGCTCAACAATGTCTGGGAACTGGTCAAACGTCCAGATCCTCGCAAGCACAATATCATTGGCACAAAGTGGATCTACCGCAACAAGCAAGATGAAAATGGCCTTGTGGTGAGGAATAAGGCACGGCTTGTAGCTCAAGGCTACACACAGGTTGAAGGAATTGATTTTGATGAAAAAATTTCACCTGTTGCTAGACTTGAGGCTATTCGCATATTACTTGCTTATGCTAACCATCATGATATCACTCTATATCAAATGGATGTGAAAAGTGCATTCCTCAATGGTAAGCTTGAGGAAGAAGTATATGTTGCTCAACCCCCAGGTTTTGAAGATCCAAAGCATCCTGACAAAGTCTTCAAACTCAATAAGGCCCTCTATGGCCTCAAGCAGGCCCCTCGGGCGTGGTATGATACTTTGAAGGAATTCCTCATGAAGAAAGGCTTCAAACCCGGTTCACTTGACCCAACTATTTTCACTAAATCCTATGATGGTGAATTGTTTGTGTGCCAAATATATGTTGATGATATTATCTTTGGCTGTACTGACCAACGTTATACTGACGAATTTGGTTATATGATGAGAGAGGAATATGAAATGTCTATGATGGGAGAATTGAAATTCTTCTTAGGTCTTCAAATTCGTCAACAGCGCAATGGCATATTCATATCTCAGGAGAAATACCTCAAGGATCTACTGAGGAAATTCAGCATGCAATTGCAAAGGGGTCAAAATTCCAATGCCCACAAATGGCCATCTATGCATTGATGAAAATGGTATTGACTTCGATCAAAAGGTATACCGCTCCATGATTGGCTCTTTATTGTATTTATGTGCATCTAGGCCAAACATTATGCTTAGTGTTTGCATGTGTGCCCAATTTCAAGCTACACCGAAGGAATCACACCATAAGGCTGTGAAGCATATTCTTCGATATCTAGCTCACACACCAACACTTGGATTATGGTACCCCGAGGGCTCGGCTTTTGATCTCATTGGATATTCAGACTCTGACTATGCTGGTGATCGTGTGGACCGCAAGTCAACATCTGGCACATGTCATTTCCTCGGAAGATATTTGGTCTGTTGGTCCTTGAAGAAACAGAACTGCGTATCATTGTCTACTGCTGAAGCTGAGTACATTGCTGCTGGTTCTTGCTGTGCTCAATTACTATGGATGAAGCAAACTCTCAAGGACTACGACGTCAACGTGAAGGATGTGCCTCTGTACTGTGACAATGAGAGTGCCATCAAGATTGCTCACAACCCAGTTCAGCACTCGAAGACAAAGCACATTCAGATTCGTCATCATTTTCTTCGTGATCATGTGTTGAAGGGCGACATTTCTATTGAGCATGTGAAGACTGAAGAACAGCTAGCCGATATCTTCACAAAGCCCTTGGATGAGAAGAGATTTAGCAAGTTGCGGTGTGAGCTAAATATCTTAGAATCTTCGAATGTTCTTTGAAAAGGACACTCATCCTAATACTTATGCAAAATTGATGACTTAGATGTGCAACACATGAAGTAAAGTTTTTCTTCAATCAAGGAAGAATAACACTCTAAGTGTGAAGAAATTAACGAAGAATTTGATTCTCAGAGCCCTACGACAATTGTACGCGGTGTCTGAAATCATCATTCTTATACGGTGGGTCACGCCACCACCAAAAGTTGAAAATCTTCAATTTGAGTTTTTCCTCAGTTTTGAAATTCCTCAGTTGTTCAATTTTCTTCAACTTTGCATTGTCTTTACTGTTTCCGTCGTTTTTCTTCATTGGCTATATATATAAGTTTATGTCCTCAACAACATTCACTTATTGCTATTTCTTCAAGTTGCTTTTTCTGCTAAGTGAATGTGATCGGACCCTTCCCCCTCTATGCTAAACTCAACCCAATCTATTCACAAATTCTTCATGTGCGTTCTATTTGAAACTCGTTCAAAATCTTCACTGTGTCCTTGTCAGCTAAAGAATTTGCGAACAGAACTTTAACTTATCTTTTCTAAATTTTCGGCTTTGCCGCTCAAACCGTTCCACATTCCACGATAACTCTTATCTATTCACCCACGATCGCCACCTCTCAATACGTGGGTGACACATGTCAAGCGAATGAGAAGGGTCAGGGGCATGTTCGTCCAATTTCTTCGGGCGAACAGTTTTTCACCGTGGCTATAAATACCCCTCCCCTTCCTCACTTCTCTTTTACTCCGCTCGACCTCACTCCAGCTCGAGCTTCTCAAACCCTAGCGCCGCCGCTACTTCATCGTCGCCGGTGAGGAAGAGCTTCACTTCCTCGACCTCGTCGCCGTCGTACTCGCGTCGGCTGCGGATTTCTTCTCTCCGCCGCCGCCGTAGCTGTCTTCCTCAGCCGAGTTAGGGTGTGGAAGATCTGAACTGACGAACTTCACATCTACACTTCCCAGTTCGTCATGTTCTTCATCTAGGGTAATTAAAAGTTACTTTTACTGCCCTCTTTGATTCAAATGATTTCTTCAAAATCTTCAAAGGTGTTTTTTCTTCAAATCCTCACACACTAAAACACCTCACATGTCATCTGTTCTTGATTCGTTTCTCTAAGCAATATTTTTCTTCATGATTCCTCAATTGTGTGGATTTTTGATCTGTACAACTCTGGAACCTAAGACAAAGAACGCTTAGTGAAATTCTTCAAGACTCATCTGGTCAAATTCCTCAAACTTGTTCATTTTGAAAAACCTTCTGAGAACGCATATGACCTCTCCAAATTCCTCGCAACTATACTCTGTTCACAGGTACTCATGTCCGCTGCTGAATCACTAGGTTCTCATCAACTTAACTCATTTGCAGCGTTCCTCGAAGAAAAGTTGCATACATCTTCAGCAAATTCAGTTGTTCAAATTCCTCAGCTGAAGAAAATGGCTGACGGAAAGAAGCCACGGAAGGGAGGAAAGAGGCCTGAAATCAATATGCTTTTGAGATCCCTGATGACATATACAAGGATTACTGCACTCCTGATGAGGCAAAGTGTAACGCCCACGATGCGGCTATATCTCCCACGTGTTGAGGCACGACTTAGAGGCATAACCGCATTGTAGGTGTCGCAAGAAGGGTCATCTTCACACAATCCCATGTAATGAACAAGAATTGGATAACGAGAGTTGGCTTACAATCGCCACTTCACACAATACATAAATTAATTCATACATCATCCAAAATCCGCACATAGACCGACTACGGTCAAATCCAAATGAAAATAAGATAACCCCAAATGCTAGATCCCCGATCGTCCCAACTGGGCTCCACTACTGATCATCAGGAAAAGAAACATAGTAACGACCACGTTCCTCGTCGAACTCCCACTTGAGCTCGGTTGCGTCACCTGCACTGGTATCGTCGGCACCTGCAGCTGTTTTGGTAGAATCTGTGAGTCACGAGGACTCAGCAATCTCACACCCGCGAGATCAAGACTATTTAAGCTTATAGGAAAGGATGGTGTAATGAGGTGGAGCTGCAGCAGGCACTAATCATATATGGTGGCTAACATACGCAAAAGAGAGCGGGAAGAGAAGCAACGCAACGATCGCGAAGCTAGAAATGATCAAGAAGTGATCCTGAAACTACTTACGTTCATGCATAACTCAAACCGTGTTCACTTCCCGGACTCCGCCGAAAAGAGACCATCACGGCTACACACACGGTTGATGTATTTTAGTTAAGTCAAGTGTCAAGTTCTCTACAACCGGACATTAACAAATTCCCATCTGCCTCATAACCGCGGGCAAGGCTTTCGAAAGATAATACCCTGCAGGGGTGTCCCAACTTAGCCCATTATAAGCTCTCACGGTCAACGAAGGATAAACTTTCTCCCGGGAAGACCCGATCAGTCTCAGAATTCCGGTTTACAAGACATTTCGACAATGGTAAAACAAGACCAGCAAAGCCGCCCGAATGTGCCGACAAATCCCGATAGGAGCTGCACATATCTCGTTCTCAAGGCACACCGGATTGTCCAAGCTTTCGATAGGTGAGCCCAGAGTTTCCCCTGGTGGCCACCGGCGACTGACAGGTTGGACCAATACTCAGAGGAGCACTGGCCCGAGGGTATAAAATAAAGATGACCCTCGGGCTCGCGAAAACCCAAGGGAAAAAGGCTTAGGTAGGCAAATGTAAAACCAAGGTTGGGCCTTGCTGGAGGAGTTTTATTCAAGGCGAACTGTCAAGGGGGTCCCATAAATCACCCAACCGCGTAAGGAACGCAAACTCAAGGAACATAATACCGGTATGACGGAAACTAGGGCGGCAAGAGTGGAACAAAACACCAGGCATAAGGCCGAGCCTTCCACCCTTTACCAAATATATAGATGCATTAATTAAATAAGAGATATTGTGATATTCCAAAATATCCATGTTCCAACATGGAACCAACTTCAACTTCACCTGCAACTAGCAACGCTATAAGAAGGGCTGAGCAAAAGTGGTAACTTAGCCAAACAACGGTTTGCTAGGAAAGGATGGTTAGAGGCTTGACATGGAAATATGGGAGGCATGATATAGCAAGTGGTAGGTAGCGCAGCATAGCAATATAACGAACAACTAGCAAAGCAAAGATAGAAGTGATTTCGAGGGTATGGTCATCTTGCCTGCAAGGTTCTCAGAGTTGTCGAAAGCTTGATCCTCGTAAGCGTACTCAACAGGTTCCTCATTCATGAACTAGTCTCCCGGCTCTACTCACAGCAAGAACACAAGCAATGGAACCACAATTAATCACAGGAAATGCACAAGCAACATGATGCAAAACATGCATGATATGCGAGATATGATATGCGATGCATATGCGTGCTCCGGAAGAAAAAAGGATGAACAAGGCAGCAACTTGGAAAACCAAGTATGCCACTGGAAAGATGAGATGATTTCGGTCGAAATCGTTATAAAGATCACCGGAAACGGATGCACGGTTTGCAAATGGCAAGCAAAACAAGAATGACACGATTCTGCGATTAACAGCAGGATAGCACTTAGAACACATCAAGTAACTATGCTACAGGACCCCAACAAAGCAACAAAGCATATGGCAGTGATCTACAGAAGATGCTTGACAAAAAATGAACACTGAGCTACGGCTAGATCACATCATAACAGGCTCAAAAAGGCATGGCAAAAGTGCAAACGACAACAGCTTCACAGACTTGGTGAAAATACTGGACATGGCTGAAACAGCATCAGGTAGCAATGTTCAGAGCAAGCAAGACACATGCTACAGGAACTTAACATAGCAAAACAAGGCATGGCACGAATCTACTAAATGCATAGAACAAAAGTCCCTTACTGACCATGAGCCAAAAAGGATCAGAAGATATGATGGCACCCATGTAAACATAGCAAGTTTCGTTAACAGGTTACGGACTTGGCAGAAAACAGAACATGGCATTAACAGAATTATGAAGGCATCTTGGTGAGCTTGATTCACTCATCACAAAGCAATGCATGACAAAACAAGCATACCTACAGCAATATAGCATGCTTAAAGATAACCATGGCAAGAGCAAGTTCATATCATGTATGGATCAACTACAACAACCTTGGCAAAATTGAATATAATGCTAACAATCTGCCAGGAATCTTTTATAGCAAAAGTAGAGCAAGATTAAGACATGTTAGGGCACTCCATAATTGCAAACAGGGGCAGGGATGGATAGAGCACAATTATATCTACAAAACATCCTTACTGAACATACTCAAAAGAAGCATGGATCTCAATGTAGACACATGGATACATGGCAACAAAATAAAAGCAGTAAAAGACAGCAAAAACCCAAGTCCCTGAAAACAGAAACATCACGAAGCCTAGTTTGCATGCTTGTGCTAGTCACCACATAAATCACAAAAATACATGGCATACACCTCTGTAAAGATGGCATGGCATAGATCAAAACACCTGTAGAGCTCATGCCCATAAGATGCACACATCAAATGCAACAAAAATAACAAAACCTCAAGTTCTGATAAGTAACAGCAGTAAACATCATATAGCACTCTTGCACCAGAGATTTGGGCATCAAGATGGACTCAAACGAGCATAGTACAATGGAACCAAATGAAGAGCATATCGTGATAAACCTTTCGATATATCATGCACGCAAAACGGAGCAATATGCGAGGAGATATGCCATGATTAACAGAGCAACATATAGTGAAAACTTCAGGACTTGGAGGATATTTCGGGGTCAACCTTCAGATCCAGATCCGGCGCGGCCTTCGAGGTTCACCGGAGATCTTGCCGGAGAGGGAGAAGGAGAGGACGGCTGAAGGTCAACCGGAGAGGGAGGAGGCGCCGGCAGTCGGGGGCGGCGTCGCCGGAGATGGCGCGGGACGGCGCGGGTCGAGGCGGCGGCGGCG
>NC_057799.1:355696714-355728711 GCF_018294505.1 Triticum aestivum
AGTGGAAGAGGCGGCGTGGGGCGCGGGATCTGGGCCGGGAGGGCCTCCCGCGGGCCCTGCGGGCTACGCGGCGGGCGGCGAAGTGGGCGCGGGGAGGGTGACGTGGCGCCCTCCGGTTGGCTGCGGGCGGCGGCGCGGGTTCATCCGGCGCGGGACGGACGCGTCCGGCGGCGATGAGGGAAGGGGTTAGGGTTTTATCTGCGCGAGAATTCCGGGAGGATCACCTATTTATAGGTAGAGGGAGCTAGGAGACTCCAAATGGAGTGCGGTTTTCGCCCACACGATCGTGATCGAACGACCGAGAGCATGGAGGGGACTTAGATGGGTTATTGGACTGTATGGAGGGGGGTTTTGCTGCAACACACAAAAGGCCTTTGCGGTTACCCGGTTAACCGTTGGAGCATCAAACGACCTCCAAATGGAACGAAACTTGACAGGTGGTCTACCGGTGGTGTCCCAAGGCCACTTGGCAAACCTCGGTCCATTCCGAGAATGTTCAACACCCGCTCACGAAAAGAAACAAGAGGGGTGCGCCGGTGCATGTGGGAGTGTCGGATTGCAAAATGGACAACGGGGAAAATGCTCGGATGCATGAGACGAACACGTATGCAAATGAGATGCGCATGATGACATGATATGAGATGCATGACATGAACAAAATGCAAAACAAAAGACAAAACCCAACCACGGAGGGAATATCATAACACATACCCGAAAATGGCAAGAGTTGGAGTTACAAATATGGAAAGTTACATCCGGGGCGTTACACCAAGTTTGGCAAGGAGGACAATAATCAGCGCAAGGTGCGCATTCAAAGAATAGAGAGGAGATGGGCATGGGAGTGGAGGGAATACAGGTATGTTACTCCCAAATATATGAAGAAATTCGCTCTAAATTCTCCATGCCCAAGACCTCCGTTGGCACCTGGCCAAGAAGCTTATCCTACCAGCCTCAAGCGCGGTGAGGATTATCCTGATGAATGGGCCAAGCGCCAGGACAAATTGGCCAAACAAGCAAGAGAAGCAGTGAGGAAATTTAACGAAGACTCTGCTGCTGCTGCTGCTTCCACTGTTGAGGCCTCTGCAAGCAAGCCGAAGAAGGCCATGTCTAAGAAGCCTGCTCATAAGCCAAGTGCTTCACCCTCAATGCCCTCACGGCCAAATTCTTCAAAGCCCTCACGGCCAACTCCTCAAGCTGCTCCCGCTCCTCCAAAGTCCTCAGCTGCTCCATCAAAATCCTCAGCACTTGTGCATCTCGCCACGTGCCAAAGGACAATAGGCATCTCTATTGCCTCAGGAGCTTCTGCTAGTTCCTCAGCTGCACCAAATTCTTCAACTGGCCCCTCTCTGCTGAAGACAAAGGCCACTGCTGGACGTGGCTCTCGCCCAAGTCCTCACAAGAAGCAGGTCGCCTTCCAAGTACCGTTTGATGAAAACGAAGCTGATGATGAGGAACTTGCCGAAATCATCCGAGACAGGCAAGTCAAGGCCGCTAGAGCCAAAGGCAGCAATGTGCCATGGCTTCTGGAACCGAAGCTGATCCTAGACTTCATCGACCTATGGCACAAGGATCCCAACACACCTTTGCCGGAGATGAACCTCACTCCTGGTCAAAGTCATGTTTTGACTGCCTTCATTGAAGAAGAGAAATGGAAATTTGAACAAGGAAGAAGAGTGAAGAAAGCGCAGTACAAGAAACAGCGCTTTCTGAAGCAAAATGTTCTGAAGCTTTCCCCTAAGGAACTCGTTGCCTTGCAAGCTGAGATCAAGCAACTGAGTGATAAATTTGATCGCTACTATGCGGACTGGCTTGGAGCCAAAGTCAGGTTTATAATGTTGACTGAAAAGTTCACTTCCAATGTTGCAGCTCCAATGCAACAAGAAAATCCTCAGGCTGAAGCATCTGCTCAGCCGACTGAAGAAAATGCCAGCACCACTGATGACATTCAGGCTGCTGAAGAACCTCAAAGTACTAGGGCAACCACTAGTGTTGCGCCTGAAGAAAATGTCAGGACAGCTGAAGCTTCAATGGTTGTGCCTAAAGAAAATGAAGGAGTCAGGGCAACTACTTCAGTTGTGCCTGAAGAAATTCAACCACATTCCTCTGCTCCTCCTGCACCTACCCCAACTCCAATCCTTCCATCTGCATCAGATGTGAAGAAGACCAAGGCTGCAGAACATGCAGCAGTGAAGAAAAGGAAGGCATCAACTTCATCAGATTCTTGAGCTCCGAAGAAGATGAAGCCATTGACTAGCTCATTCGACAACCCAATTGATGTCGTTCCTATCACAACCATGCCATCAAAGGACCTTGTTCCTTTTGATGAAGAATATGTGATTCCAAGTGAATCAGATGATGACATTCCTTCTGCTGCTTCGTCAGAGCAGTTGGATGAAGAAATTGAAGCGGATGCTATCCCTTCAACCCCAATAGTCTCATCGCCCATGCCTCAGTTCAATGTTGAAGAGGCTGGCGTTGAAGAACAAGAAGAAGATGAAGATGTGGACATTGGGTGTACAACACCAGTGCTGAATGATGACTTTTGGGAAAGTCAGCACCCCAATTCTCCTCTGTTCACACCACTTCAACAAATTCCTCAGTCCCCTGTCAACACTGAAGTACAAATGGGATCTGAAGAACCTCGTGCAACTCTGTCTATACATGAAGAGATTCCAGCCACTAGTGCTAAAGAAAATGTAAATGAAGAATTGAAGACCCAAGCTGCCACTAAAGAAGAAGCTGAAATTCCTCAGCCGGTGGAACCTGAGATTGCGATTCCTGAGGTAGTGATGCAATTGACTAATACTCCTCAGCCCAAGCCAAAGGATCCATTCTCAAAGAAGCATAAATTCAAGGTTGATGACTTCTTCGGCGAGCACGTGTTCTTCACTGACTATAATCCTTATGACTCTGCTCGTCTTAGAAGGAAGCGCTTCTGGACTGCTAGCCAGGCCAACTTCTATTCTTCACTGCTCTTCAACAAGGATAAATTCTTCGACCACGAGCATATTCCTCATGTGGACATGGAATCCGTGTCGTGCTTCTCACCTGTCCTCAGTGTGCTTCATGATGCAGGCCTCCTCAACTTTTGTTCTGACATCGTTGATTGGAATGAAGAGTTTATTCTTCAGTTCTACGCAACACTGCATATCACAGGCGATGCTGATGACATCAATACTTGGGTGTTGGACTGGATGACCGAAAACACTCATTATAAGGCACCGGCCTCTGAATTACTTCACGCCCTGCCCATCAGTCCTCCACCTGAAGGAGCTCGCTGCCTGTACCATGAGCCAGAACTAACTGCCCATTATACGCAAGTACTTATGAAGCCTCTGAAGCCTTGTCAAGCCCCAAGGACCAAATTCCTCGTGAGGGAATTGCTCTATGTGCCAAGAACTGTATATCGTATTCTGACGAAGACAATGAGTCTGATCAAAGGCCACGACTCGTCTGATGAGGAAATTGTTGGCATCATGAAGAATCTGCTATTCAACGTCATACATGGCATTCCTGTCAACTATCATGATTTCTTCATGAGGACTCTGGCCAATGTCGCACTCTCTCCGTTTGAGCCGAAGCCTTATGCTCCTTGGATTATGAGATTCCTCAGAACAAGGTCTTCACTCAACTACAAAGCTGATTTTCAGAATCACCTCAGCTACTTACCCCCAATTGAAGTCCTCAAGCGGACATATTCCTCAGCTTATGAGAAGGGCAAGGCACCAGCTGTCATTGATGAAGGCATTCGTCCATTGGATGGTCAGTTTTGCAAAGCTGCATCTTATTCCACCAATGATGACTCTGCCACTCATGATTCTGCTGCCCATGCATCCAAGCCAAATCCTCAAGCCACTGCTCCTCGAGTGATGACTTACCGTGAGCTGCTTCTTAGTCTTCACCGGAAGCTGGATCGAAATCATAAATGGGTTAAGCGTCAGTTTGGTTCCATTCTTCACAACATGACTGCTACACATAATGTTGTGAAGAAAAACCATTACTACCTCCATGAAGTCTTTGGTCGCACCTGGGCTACTCTGTCACATGCATATGGTGAATAAGATCTAAAGCAAATGGGTCTCAAGGAGGACTTTAACTGGTCTGCTCCTCCACCGAAGAAATACAAGAAGGTCAAGGTTCCTTCCTTGGTGGCCAGCTCATATTCTTCATCGCGCGAAACCGATGAGCATGAAGACTTGGACGACACTGCGGCAGGCCCTACAACAACAAACGACCCCAACAACACTGGCGCTCCTCCATCAACATGATATTCTTCAGGGGCGTTAGTCCTCATTTTCGATCCGTTTGGTCATTCGATGACAAAGGGGGAGAAATTTGAGTTAGTCTTCAAGCGGGTCTATCTTATATGGGCATTTTGTTTTCTTAAGTTACAACTCTCGTTCTTCTGATGACTTTGCTGGATCGAGTTGTAAACTTAAACTCTATGGTGGCCTGATACTTTTGCTGTTTTTTTCTGCATGCTTATTCCTCATATATGTTATGCACGCATGCTGAATTACATCAGTCACCATATTTCATCATGCATTTAAAATTCTTCATATCCAATGTTAAATGCGTGTATGAATTACAAGATATAGGGGGAGATCTCCATGATACTACTCTTCAAGTGTGCATTGCTTCAAAAGCAAATTCCTCACTATGCACATCTTCAGGGGGAGTTCTTCTATATCTTGCAATCAAATTCCTCAATATCAGTATTTACACTTCATATGATTATCCCCGTTGAAAACTTAACCTATATTGTCATCAATCACCAAAAAGGGGGAGATTGTAAGTGCATCTAGTGCCCCTTAGTGATTTTGGTGTATTGAAGACTTATAGGTTAAGGGACTAATGTGTTCATGAGTGTACACAGGTCTATAAGTCTATGAGGAGTTTGATATTTATAGAGAAAGTCGACCCCTAAAACTGAGGTTCTTCAAGTGAAGACTTTGGATTTCTGAAGACTTTCAAAGTGAAGAAATTGGTGTGACCTTGAAGACTAGGTATTCATTCGAGGAACATGAAGCGTGAAGACTTTTGTTTTCGTAGTTTCATTTTCTCTTTCTTGAGTCATAGGAAGCACCGTACTGTTAAAGGGGGTCGAGGAAATACTAAGGAAAAATTTCCATGTGATACTCAACTCAAAATCCTACACCTACCAATCCCTTTGAGTGAAGCCATTGGAAATCTCATACAGTTCAGTCATATTCTTCAGTGACAGAGACGAAGTTCTTCTGGTCTCTGGGGAATTTGTTCTGAATGAGGAGTTAGGAATTCGCCAGTGCGGATTGCCTACACAGTGAGGAACATGATAGCCCTAAGGAATTTCATACTCAAATTTCCGACCATTGTTGTGCTCCGCACCAGCTGTCCCAAAATATCTACCCACCTAATGGTCATATCATTGAAGGGCATTTATGTCTTATCATGTCGGGGTGCTCCCTAGGCTATAAATAGCCACCCCCTACAACCACTAGCTGGTTGGCTGCTCCGATAGAAACTGACACTTGTCATTTGAGAGCATCCCATCCTCCGAGGACTTTGAGCGAAAATCATCAAGTGAGGAAAACCCAAACCCAAACACCTACAAACCCAAAGTGATTGAGCATCACCTTCTTCCAGACGGTTAGGCGTCATGGTCTAGAGCATCCAAGAGGAATTGTGGATCGCCGAGTGACCGAGTCTGTGAAGGTTTGGAAGTCACCTGAAGACTTACCACGAGTGATTGGGCGAGGTCTGTGTGACCTTAGCTCAAGGAGAACACGGTGAGGACTGTGTGTTCGGGACTATGTGTCCTCAGGTTTAAATACCTAGCCGCTCCAACCAGACGTACAACTGAGACAGTAGTTGGAACTGGTCTACCAAATCATTGTCTTCACCAAGCTTACTGGTTCTATTTCCTCAACTCTTTCATTTCCTCATAACTGTGTTGTGCACTTGTTCATATCTGTGTTTGAAGACTTTGACTGAAGACTTTCTCAATTTCCTTAGTTCAATTTCTTCAGTCTGTTTGTCTTCATCCTGTGTTATCCCGTGTTTACGCTTTCTGTACTCTGTGCTTGTCTTCATTTCAACATGATGACCATGCTTGTGTTCTGTTCTGTTTACTTTTGAGTACTTATTCCGCTGCAAGTAGTTCTTCTCTAAGGAATTTCCTCACCCGCAAATTCCTTAGTGAAGAATTCATAAAAATCGCCTATTCACCCCCCTCTAGTCGATATAACACACTTTCAACATGAAAAAGAGTTAATCTCTTAAATAATCAAACAAAAACTCCCAATGGAGTCAAAACCTTTACTTTTATCGCTTTGGAACCGCCACTAGCATGCTTAGCATGGAAGATGTTGATAACTGATGGTCGTGAAGTAAATGAGAAGGGTGCGTGTCTCAAAATATCATTTATCTTTGTTTAAAAAAATTGAGCTCTGGCACCTCTGCAAATCACTGCTTCCCTCTGCGAAGGGACTATCTATTTACTTTTATGTTGTGTTATCACCTTCTTAAACAAGCGCCAGAAACTGAGAGAGCACAACTGTCATGATTTATGCATTGTGTGTAGCTAATGTTGGGTGCATCATGACTGGATCTTTTCTACCATGAATTACAATGTTTAGTCGCTGCTTGAACTTTGGAGGTGCTCTGCATTTATGTTTTGCGGTCTCAGAAAGGGCTAGCGAGATACCACTATTGTCATATTATATCTTGGTTGTTTTGACAACATGTTGCTGTTTGAGATATCTTATTATTGCTTGCTAGCTAATTATGTCATGGATATGAGTTAATATAATCTTTAAGAGTTATTTTTGGCATGGTTAGTTATAATGTTGGCTGAAAACCTGGGTGTTGTTTAAGCTTATTTATGCAAACAAGAGCAAAAGAGTTCGTAAGAGTTTTTCTTTTTCACTTTCAGTTTATCAACTGAATTGCTAGAGGACAAGCAAAGGTTTAAGCTTGGGGGAGTTGATACGTCTCCAACGTATCTTCTTTTCCTAACACTTTTCCTCTTGTTTTGGACTCTAATTTGCATGATTTGAATGAAACTAACCCTGGACCGACGTTGTTTTCAGCAGAACTACCATGGTGTTGTTTTTGTGCAGAAATAAAAGTTCTAGGAATGGAATGAAACTTTGTGAGGAATTTTTTATATAAAATAAGAGAATTTATGGAGCCAAGACCTACCGAAGGGGCACACCTAGGTGGGCACAACCCACCAGGGCACGCCCCCCTCACCAGGCACGCCCAAGTGGGTTGTCCCCACCTGGTGGCCCCGCAGACCCTGAAACCGACGCTATAAAATCCTAATTTTCCAGAAAAAATCAGGGAGAAAGAATTATCACGATCCACGAGATGGAGCCGCCGTCACCTCCTGTTCTTCATAGGGAGGCTAGATCTGGAGTCCGTTTGGGGCTCCGGAGAGGGGGATCTTCGTTCTTCATCATCACCAACCCTTCTCCATCGCCAATTCCATGATGCTCCCACCGGGACTGAGTAATTCCTTCGTAGGCTCGCTGGTCGGTGAGGAGTTGGATGAGATTCATCATGTAATCGAGTTAGTTTTGTTAGGGCTTGATCCCTAGTATCCACTATGTTCTAAGATTGATGTTGCTATGGCTTGCCATGCTTAATGCTTGTCACTTTGGGCCCGGGTGCCATGAACTCAGATCTGAACCGTTTATGTTATCATCATTATATCCATGTTTTAGATTCGATCTTGCAAGTTATAGTCACCTACTACGTGTTATGATCCGGCAACCCCGGAGTGACAATAGTTGGGACCACTCCTAGTGATGACCGTAGTTTGAGGACTTCATGTATTCACTATGTGTTAATGCTTTATTCCGGTTCTCTATTAAAAGGAGGCCTTAATATCCCTTAGTTTCCAATATGGACCTTGCTGCCACGGGAGGGTAGGACAAAAGATGTCATGCAAGTTCTTTCCATAAGCACATATGACTATTTACGGAATACATGCCTACATTATATTGACGAACTAGAGCTAGTGTCGTATCGCCCTAGGTTATAACTGTCTCATGATGAATATCATCCAACAAGTCAACAATCCAATGCCTAAAAATTTATCTTATATTATTCTTGCTAAAGTTACTATTTCTATCATCACTGTTACACTTGCTACAAAAATACTGCTATCACTGTTACTGCTACCATTGCTGCTGTTGCTACTATCAAAACTATCATATTACTTTGCTACTGATCACGTTGCTGCAGATAATTAATCTCCAGGTGTGGTTGAATTGACAACTCAGCTACTAATACCTTCAAATATTCTTTGGCTCCCCTTGTGTCCAATCTATAAATTTGGCTTGAATACTCTACCCTCGAAAACTGTTGCGATCCCCTATACTTGTGGGTTAGCAAGTACTTTGAGTAAATCTTCCTCTTGCTTATTTATCTTTTTTGCTTCATTCCTTTTAAATTACTGCCACTCATATATATATAGGCTGATTCTACCTTCTGGAAGAAGAAAATAACAACAGCCCCGCTGGCTAAGAAGAGTAAAGCAGTGAAGCCTCATGGTCCTGGTCGCCGTAAGAAACAGACAGCAGAAGAGCTATTCCAGATAGATGAGTCAGAGGTAGAACTTGACTCCCTTGGTCTTCTTTTCATGCAACTTATTGATGCTGATTCCTCCCAAGACGAAGTGGAGACAAGCCGGGCCGACGAAGCAGAGGTAATTCCTGTCTCGTCCAACTCAGAACCCTTGCCAAGAAAGAAAACACGGTGGGTCATCTGGAAAGTAAGATTTTCTCACCCTCATGCTTATTTGGACCCAAACTTTCTTTTGAAGAAAGAACAACATGAGTCCATGCGTCAGACCCGGAGCGGCGACACTAAAGATCTCATGGTTGGTTTATAATACGTCGGCTCCTCGAAAACATCGCAATGAGGTGCCTCGTAGGCTAAATCTATCTCTTCCACGAGCCGGTCTCATGCGGCAACCTCTTAACCCTTCTGACTCCAACTATCAAGGAATGCCTCCGTCATCTGGTGACTCAACTGGAACACAACTTCCTGCCTTCATTGTTAACCCAGGTTAAGTGTTTTCATTTTTTGACAAAAAACTTGTTGTCATATACTCATAAGCTTTTATATTCTTGTCACAGGGCCAAGGCAAAAACTGGTAAAAAGCAAAAGGTGGGCGGCTCTTCCAAGGCTCCCGAGGTCTCTGAGCCAGAGAGGCACGTGCCAGAAACCCCTAAGGTCCCAATCCGAAATCCTAAAGATCCTGTCAACTAGCAAGATGACCCGCCTCCACAGATTGAGGCGACAACAGCCAAAGCTATGGATGCTGACATTAACCCAGCGGGTAACCCTGCCCCTCCAAGTCCTAAACCTTCTTCATCTCCTGCTAAGTCAACTGACAATATCCATGTTGAAGAAAATGTTGATGATATTGCCATTACTGGGTCTGCTTTTACGGCGCCTGAGGTCTCCATGGTGCTAGCCAAGCACTCAGCCAAGGAAGAGGCGCCTTTATTGGAGAAAGGCAAGACAAAGCTGGATCTGGAAAGCTATGCATCATTCAGTGCCGGCGAGTTGCACGCGGGCTATTTAAGCCGCCTTCATACAAGCCGTGTCATGGAAGCTGGTTTAGTCAGCCTGATGAAGCAAAAGTATGATGTATGAATGAAGTTAACCCCTCTTAGTCTTGTACACACACACACACACAGATATATATATGTATATCCATGTAGCCCCCAAATCTTAAGCATAGGAAAGCATTGAGTATACTTGAGATTTATGAAAAAAATCCGTAGTGTAGCCCCCAAGGGCCGGCTTATCTTCTTTATAAGATGAGCCGGGTCTTCTGTATCACATACTTAAAAATCATCATACATTAGCCCCCAAGTGCCAAGGATATTGCTTGCAATGTGCTTGGGACTTAAATACAATTGTTGAATACTAACTCAATCATCTTAGTACTTATTGGAACACCGTTATTGTTTGTAACCTTGGGCAGGAAGCTTTAAGTCTGGTGAGTCAAACATAGCCAACTTAAAGAAAAACTTGGAGATGCAACAAGCAGAATGTGCCAAGGCAGAGTTAAGCTTAAATTCTTCCTTGGAAGACATAGAAAAAATCAGGGCCAGCTTTGTGGCAGAAAGGAGCGCCTTTGAATCTGAGAAGGCTGCTCTATTGAAGCGCACTGAAGATGCTGAAAACCAGCTTAAGCCGGTGGCTACAGAATTGGTCGGCTTAAAGAAGCATATCTCTCAAATGACTGTTGCCATCTTTGGTAAGTAAAATTATGCCCTCCATTGTAGTAACTCGCCTGGCGGCTTGTGAAATATAGTGCTAACTCGCCTAGCGACTTATGTAAAACAGGTGCGAGGAGTGCCAGGCTTGGAGAAAATATGCTGGTGAAGTTGAAGGCCATCTATACTTTGACGGAACAACTATATGCTGGTAGCCTGCATACTCTCGTGGCAGTTTCCAATGGAAAAAAACCAACACAGTTGATCAAAGAGGTGTTGGATTAACTGTCCACAGTACCTGGTCAGATTGAAGAGCAAAAAAGATCAACCGCCCGTGCAGGGGCTATGGTCGGGTTAGGCCGGGCAAAGGCTTTTCAAACTGAGCTTGACACTGAAGAGATGGCAGGCGGGTTTCTAGAGTACAAAGATGACGGCTCTGCTTTTACTGAATCGGATTATGCCTAATGCCTCAAAGAAATGCGTCCCTTGGCGTGTAAACTTGCTCAAGAACTGGATCTGTGAAGCTACCAGCCGGCTTATGATGGCAACAACAAACGAATCAAGTCGCCTTCATTTAACGTTGTTGACCTGACTCCCCAAAGGTGTAAGCATATCTTTGCCTCTGATATTGATTCTTCAACTATCATCAATGATGAAGCAACCTTCGAGGCCTTAACTAGTATAGACTGGACCATGGATAATCTTCAGATTTCTAGCGAAGAGATGGCACAGGATAACCCGGGAACCTCCAGCACAAGACGCCAAGATGATGCTAACCCGGCGAGATCTAACCCGGACGGCTCAAAGGTCGGTTCAAAGGAGTGATGCAACTCTTGAAAAACTAAGGTGAAAAACTTTTGGGCTCAGTTGTAGCCATGTAATAGCTTAGTTAAAAACAATTATCTACCCTGCCATGCCTTCGTGCATGTTCTTATCAACTTGCACTCGAGTAGCTGAACCTCTTTGTATGCTTGATGAAACTGTGGATGCATGTTTTGCTTGTCAATATCTCTGCTTTTATATGAGTCTTGACATATAATATGAAAAGATCCATCAATGCTTGTACTGGTGACTTATAGTCAAAATCCAAGGCGAGTTAATAACCCAATGACTCATGGTCAGAGCCAATCTTTAAAAAGATTACTTTGGCAGCTTATAGCCACAATAAGCTCAATGTGGAGCAATATAACCTGGACCTGCATGATCCGGAAACTCATCATCTGCACATAATAAAAAGTTTCTGCAAAACAGAAATAGAGAATATAAACATGTATATCTCAAATATTTGTTAAGTCGGCTTGCAAGGCACGACCAAAAAGCACTGTTTTTGGAAAACTCAAATTTTGCTTCAAAGAAGCTTGGCATGAAAGCCTTTCATCCCATAAGTTGGCCCTCTCGTGACATAAATCCGTCATTTTAACCTTAACAAGTTCAGGGTCTTCAGAGAAGTTGTCTGTTAAGAGTATGACCAGCCACATAGCGGAGTAGCAACAAGCAGACAGGTGAGTTCATCCTAGCTCTCTATAAGCCGGCTCTCACGTGACATAAGCCGTTGTTTTAACCTTGACAAGTTCAGGGTCATAAAAGATTGACTGTCAAGAGTACGGCGGGTCACCTGGTGAGTAGCAAGTTGCAAACAGGCAGGTTTAACCCATAATTAATATGGCATATAAAGCCGGTCAAGAGGGTATGAAAGCTAAAATCAGTGAGTTGGAAGCCCCCAAGTGACCTTATGATCAACAAATAAAGACTCATGCACAGAAAATATGAGATGAAACGACAAAGGCCCCGAAATTTGGGGATGTCGGCTTTATTATGTTGATCATAAAAAGATATGTACATTGTTGAAGGTATGTACAATGATGGGAGCTAGTGGCTCAAGTGTGGTAAGGTCGAAGATGAGCAATGTTCCAGGGCCTGTGGGTCTCCTCCTTAGATGTGCGTGAATCTTTGTTCTCACGTATGTCGATGAGGTAGTATGACCCGTTGTTGAGGTTTTTGCTGACCACAAAAGGTCCTTCCCAAGGAGGTGAAAGCTTATGCATCCCTGTCTGATCTTGAATCAAACGGAGCACTAAGTCGCCCTCCTGAAAAGTCCGGCTTCGAACCCTACAACTGTGATAGTGACGTAGGTCTTGCTGATAGATTGTTGAACGAGCCGTGGCAAGATCATGCTCCTCCTCAAGATCATCCAATGCATTCTGACGCACCATCTGATTAACAGCATCCACATAAGCCGCCACTCTGGGCGAGTCATGACGAATATTGCTTGGGATAACTACGTTAGCACCATAAACCATGAAGAAAGGTGTATAACCCGTTGATCTGTTGGGGTGGTCCTAATGCTCCAAAGAACCAAAGGAAGCTCTTCCACCCAACAACCCAGAGTCCTCTTTAAAGGAACCATGAGCCGGGGTTTGATTCCTCTCAAGATCTCCTGGTTAGCACGTTCTGCCTGACCATTGGACTAAGGATGTGCATCTAATCAAATATCAAGCCTGATGTGCTCTCTTTGACAAAATTCTTTCATAGCACCTTTAGATAAATTTGTCCCGTTATCAGTCATGATACTATGAGGATAACCAAAGCGGAAAATCAGCTTCTTGTCAAATTGAATTGCAGTAGCCGCCTCACAATTACTAACCGGCTCTGCCTCAACCCACTTAGTAAACTTGTCAACCGCCACCAGAAGATGGGTCTTCTTGTCCTTAGATCTCTTGAAAGGTCCAACCATATCAAGCCCCCAGACCGCAAACGGCCAAGCGATTGGGATCATCCGCAACTCCTGAGCCAGCACATGATCTTGCCTTGTGAATTTCTGACACCCATCGCACTTACTAATAATATCCTCTACGTGTGCATGAGCCGTCAACCAGAAAAATCTATGACGAAACGCTTTAGCCACCAACGATCATGAGCCGGCATGATGATCACAGTTGCCTGCATGTATTTCTTGTAAAATCTCGCGGCCCTCTTCAGGAGAGACACAACGTTGGAAAACAACAGTCACACTGCATCGATGTAACTCGCCATTGATAATAGTCATAGACTTACAACACCGTGTGATCTGCCGCGCCAAATTTTCATCCTCGGGTAACTCGCCACGAGTGAGATAAGCGAGATAAGGTAGCGTCCAGTCTGGAATAGCGCGAAGAGCCACCACCAACTGTCCTTCCGGGTCAGGTATAGCAAGATCTTCCTCAGAAGGTAACTTAACCGAAGGATTTTGTAACACATCGAGGAACAGATTAGGGGGCACCGGCTTACGTTGAGACCCAAGCCGGGATAATGCATCAGCCGCCTCATTTTTTCGTCGATCAATGTGATCCACCTGATAACCCTTAAAGTGACCAACAATATTGTCGACCGCCTGACGATAAGCCGACATAAGCGGGTCTTTAGAGTCCCACTTGCCTAAAACTTGCTTAGCCACAAGGTCTGAGTCGCCCAGACATCTGACCTGGCTTAAATTCATCTCCTTGGCCATACAAAGCCCATGGAGCAAAGCTTCATACTCAGTTGCATTGTTAGTACAAGGAAACATTAGCCTTAAAGCATAACAGTATTTATCACCTCGTTGGGAAGTTAAAATAACTCCAGTCCCCGAGCCCTCCAATTGCCTGGACCCATCAAAGTGGATTATCCAGTATGTGTTGTCAGGCTTCGCCTCAGGTGTTTGCAACTCTGTCCAGTCATTTATGAAATCCACCAAAGCTTGGGACTTGATGGTTGTTCTTGGCACATACTTCAGATTATGAGGTCCAAGATTGATTGCCCACTTAGCAACCCTGCCAGTGGCTTCTCTGTTTTGAATAATATCCCCTGAAGGAGCATAGCTGACCACAGTAATAGGATGCCCAAGGAAATAATGTTTCAACTTGCGACTCACCATGAACACCCCAAACACCAGCTTCTGCCAATGTGGATATCTTTTCTTAGACTTAGTCAGGACCTCACTGACATAGTAAGCCGGCCGCTGGACATCGTTGACACACGCCGGCTTAGAAAGTGAGGTGATGGCCTTTATCTTCTCCGATTTAGCTTCAATGCCTCGTTCTGAGACCAGAAACCCTAACAAATTTACCTGCTATACATATGGATATTCTGCGAAACAGAAAACATGCAACAAACATGAACTGGCACTAGGCACTGGATTAATATGTTACTGCAAAAAATAATATAAAATTTTGCCAAAAGTATATAAAAATTGTAGAATATTGGCATGAAACAATCAAAAAATTATAGATACAACGGAGACGTATCACGGTTGTGCTATTTGACATATTGATAACCCACAAGTGTAGGCGATCAGTTGTAGCCTCTTTCGATAAGTAAGAGTGTCAAACCCAACAAGGAGCTAAAGGTAGAACAAATATTCCCTCAAATTCTATCGACCACCGATACAACTCTATGCACGCTTAACGTTCGCTTTACCTAAAACAAGTATGAAACTAGAAGTACTTTGTAGGTGCAAAGGGATAGGTTTGCAAGATAATAAAAATCACGTAAATAAAAACTAGGGTATGTTTAGATAAAGAAACAATTAAGTTAGTAATACGAGTGTGGAAAAGTGGTGGTAGGAGTTGTGGAATTGTCCCTAAGCAATTGACTACGTTACTAGACCGATAGCAAGTTTTATGTGGGAGAGGCCACTGCTAGCATGTCATCCCTTACTTGGAATTCTATGCACTTATGATTGGAACTATTAGCAAGAACCCGCAACTACTAAAGTTCATTAAGGTAAAAACCCAACCATAGCATTAAGATATATTGGTCCCCCTTCAATCCTGTATGCATCAATTTCTATGCTAGGTTGAAGCTGCTATCACCCTTGCCCTCCAATACATAGTCCTATCAACATACAACTAACCCTAGGTGTGATCCACACGCGCGCTCATATGATGGGCACCAAAGGACACCAACATAACCACAAACAAATTAAACCAATCATAGCAATTCACAATCACCGACAGGACAACAAAAATCTACTCAGACATCATAGGATGGCAACACATCATTGGATAATAATATGAAGCATAAAGCACCATGTTGAAGTAGAGGGTAAAACGAGTTGCGGGAGAGTGGACCGCTGTAGATAGATGGGGGAAGGTGATGGAGGTGTTGGTGAAGATGACAGAGTTGTTGGAGTAGATCGCCGTCACACGATGATTGCCCTGGCGGCATTCCGGCGCCACCGAGAGAGAGGGGAGTGAGCCCCCTCCTTCTTCTTCATCCTTGACCTCCCCTCTAGATGGGAGGAGGGTTTCCCATCTAGCCCATGGCCTCCATGGCGGCGGAGGGGAAAAAGTCCCTTCGAGATTGGATCTGTCTCTCTGTTTCTCTTCTCTTTCACGTTCCCAGATTCTAGCCTTTCACCGTTTCTTAAATTCCCGGAGATTCGTAACTCCGATTGGGCTGAAATTTTAACGCAATTTTTATCCAGATATTAGCTTTCTTGCGGCCGGAGAAGGGCACCAGACGCCTTACGGGGTGGCCACAAGCCTCCTGGTCGCGCCCTTGGGAGGGGCGGGCCTCCAGGGCTTGTGGGCCCCTCGGGCATCGTCTCACGTTGATTCTAATTCCTGGAAATCACATTTATTCCAAAAAAATCTCCGTAAGTTTTTATCGCGTTTGGACTTCGATTGGTATGGATATTTTGCGAAACAAAAAACATGCAACAAACAGGAACTGGCACTGGGCACTGGATCAATATGTTAGTCCCAAAAATAGTATAAAAAGTTGCCAAAAGTATATGAAAGTTGTAGAATATTGGCATGAAACAATCAAAAATTATAGATACGATGGAGACGTATCACATATGAATATGTGTATTATTGTCATAGTTATAGGTTCAACGGGTGTTTCATGCAAAAGTAGACAACAATTTTGCGGTGAAGAAAACTGATGAAAACAAGCAACTGCTTATGCGCTAAATATAGATAATAATAGAAGAACTCTACAAGTTTCTCGGAAATTTTTGAGACACAATTCAACCGGTTTCGGTAAATATTAAATCACAATAATGTTGGAATTAAGTTTGGAAGCTATTCCTTTCAGTTCAAGGCTGTTATCGACAAGTTCAAGCCGGCTCCAGTAGGGGAGGAACAAAAGCGCCTCGTTCTGGCGGCGGTAGTGATCGTTCGGTGATCTCGGAATCTCCATATAATTTTTATTATGTTTAAAATATTTTGTACTTCTGGTGAACTTTTATAATTGATCTGATCATTTCCCCAAAACCAATTTTACTGAGGATATCCATAAAATTAAAAAATAATAATAACCTCAAAATATTTATTAGACAATTTACGTGCATAATTTTTATGTGTCCAAACTTATTGTAAAGAAAGATATGACCATCGTATATACATCTTATTTTAAGCCTACTACTGATGTCTACTACGCAACTTTATTCTTGTAGACTCGTGTTGGGCCTCCAAGCGCAGAGTTTTGTAGGACAGTAGCAATTTTCCCTCAAGTGGATGGCCTAAGGTTTATCAATCCGTGTGAGGTGTAGGATGAAGATGTATCTCTCAAATGACCCTGCAACCAAATACAAGAAATCTCTTGTGTCCCCAACACACCCAATACAATGGCAAATTGTATAGGTGCACTAGTTCGGCGAAGAGATGGTGATAAAAGTGTAATATTGATGGTAGAAATATATTTTTATAATCCGAATAAATAAAAACAACAAGGTAGCAAATAGTAAACGGGCACAAAAACGGTATTGCAATGCTTAAAAATGAGGCATAGGGTCCGTACTTTCACTAGTGCAACCTCTCAACGATGCTAACATAGTTGGATCATATGATTACCCCTCAAAGTGCAATAAAGAATCACTCTCGAGTTCCTATTAGCGGAGAACAAAAGATAGGAATTATTTGTAGTGTATGAAACCACCTCAAAGCTATTCTTTCCGTTCGATCTATTCAAGAATTCGTACTAAAATAACACAAAGCTATTTTTTCCGTTCGATCTATCCTAGAGTTCGCACTAGAATAACACCAAAGCAAATTCATATTCATAATACTCAATCCACACAAAGAATTACAGAGAGACCCCAAAGTTTCTATCGGAGAAAAGATAATAAAAACGTGCATCAACCCCTATGCATAGATTACCCCAATGTCACCTCGGGAATCCGCAAGTTGAGTGCCATAACATACATCAAGTGAATCAATATAATACCCCATTGTGACCTCAAGTATTCATGCCGCAAGGCATACATCATGTGTTCTCATCTCTGAATATTCAATCCGACAAGACAAAACTTCAAAGGGTAAAGATTCAATTCACCACAACAAAAGTAAAGAGGGGAGAAACATCATATGATCCATCTATGTTAACAAAGCCCATGATATAGATCACGAGAGAGCGAGATTAAACACATAGCTACTGTTACAAACCCTCAGCCGCGAGGGTGGACAAATCCCTCCTCATCGTGGTGGCCGGGATGATGAAGATGGCCACCGGAGATGATTCCCCCCTCCGGCAGGGTGCCAGAACCGGTCTAGATTGGTTTTCGGTGGCTACAGAGCCCTGCGGCGGCGGATCTTCTGATCTAGGTTAACCCCGAAGGGTTTGGAAATATTTGGGAATTTATAGTGCAAAGAAGGGGTACGGGAGGCCACCGAGGTGGGCACAAACTAGGCGCGCGTGCCCCCCTCGGGGCACCCCCAGGTGCTTATTTGGCCCATCGAGAGTCTTTTGGCCCATAAAAAATCTCCGTGGAGTTTCGCGGTGTTTGGACTCCGTTTGATATTGATTTCCAGCGATGTAAAAAACAAGCAAAAAACAGCAACTAGCATTGGGCACTGGGTCAATAGGTTAGTCCCAAAAAATGATATAATTTTGCTATAAAATGATTGTAAAACATCCAAGAATGATAAAATAACAACATGAATACTTCATAAATTATAGATACGTTGGAGACGTATCAGCATCCTCAAGCTTAATTCCTACTCGTCCTCGAGTAGGTAAATGGTAAAAGAAATAATTATGACGTGTGAATGCTAGCAAAGTGCATGTGACGCCCGGATAATTAAGCTACAGTAATCCTCTGCTAATGATGCCACGTCACCATGATTACTGTTGATAAACTCGCGTTGGTTCGAAAACCGGTTCAAATTTCAAATTCAAATTAAAGTCCAAAACTCAAAGTTTTCAAACATGAAAGCTAAAATGTTCAAAGTGTGGCAAATAATCTCTGATTATTTGTCATGTTGGAACCAACCTCATTTGGATTCCCCAAATGCCCCTGGGAATTATTTAAGTGGATCAACAACAAATTACTTGAGCTTTTCATTTTCTAAAAATGTTTAAAGTTTTCCAAATGTCCCCAAACTTTGTGATCCACTCCATAATATTGCCTTTGTTTTAATTGCCAAATATCATGGGCAAAAGAAACATGTTGCTATCTAATTTAAAATGCAAGCAAAGGAGAAAAACAAAGGTAAATAAATACTAATAAAAGGAAAACAACCTAATCTACTAGACTTTGGCCCAAGTGGCTGGGAAGGCCCAACCCAACACTGGTGCCATCCCCTTCTTCCTGTTCACGGAAGGGGGTCGTGGCGGCCATCCACCCCGCCATGGCCGCTGATGCCGCCGCTGTCGTTCATCCCGCGGTTGAGGGGAAGGATAAGAGCACCCCAAGCCCCTCCTCTCTCTCCGTGTCAAACCCTAGCGCCCACTTTCCCCATCTCGCCCCGTCACTCTCCCGCGGTGGATCCCCTCTGCCCCGACGCCGTCTGTCGCCCTCACCTCCTCACCGATCCTCCCTAGCCATGTGAAGACGTCGAGGAGCTTCGCCCACCTCATCCTCGTCGACTCCAAGCAGCAGCTCAAGCGGGGGAGCGCCGCATCGCCGCCATCGAGACATCCTCTCCGCGCATGGCCGCGGCACCTCGCCGTCGATTCGTCGCCGTTCGACCTCTTCCAACCTCCTTGACCTCGCCCTCTCACTCTTTGTGAGCTCCTCGTCCTCCTTGCCTTTCTCTTGCTCGTTCATGTGCCTCGTAGACACATATCCGTTGAACGCCGCCGCTAACCGTCGTCGATTTGTCGCCGTAGCCGCCCGTAGTCCCCGCGCCCTACTCCCCTCGCCCCGCGTGCACGCTGGCCTGCAGTCCCGCGCTTCCCGATGCCGCCGCTGCCCGCTGCAACCTCTGCCGTCCTGTGGCCCGCGCTCGCGCGTGCCCGGGCTCCCCTACAGATGCCTCGCCGGCCGCCGCGCTCGCCGCCCGAGCCATGCGCTCGCGCTGCTCTTACTCCCCGCGTCCACGGCCTCCCGTGCGCCCGCCCGCTGTCGCGCTGGCCACCGGCTGTCGCGGTCGCCGCCCGCGCTTGCTGCTGCCGCTAGCCGCTGCTCCGTGTGCCTGCTACTCCGCTGCTCCGCGTATTGCTCTTGCTGCTGCTGCCTCCCCTTGCGTGCTTTGCTGCTGCTGGTACTGCTTGCTTGCTGCTGTTACTACCTCCTGCTGCCGCTACATAGCTGCTGCTCTAGCCGCTACAAATGGCCATGGCCGTGGCCATGCTATGTGCGTGTGTGTGCACAACCTCATGGCTGGTTGTGACACCAGGCCGGCCCAAAATTTCAATTAGGGACTAATCCCCCTTTTAGTAGTACTAGCCACCCCCACGATGAGTCTATTACATATGGCCCTCAAGTGCTAAAATAATCCTCTAAATAAAATGCCAGTCTATTACATGTGGGACCCAACGTTAGATTAAACCAGGAGGTTAAAATAAATAATATGCTAATTTGAAGTGTGTGTGTCAATGACACATGGGCCCAACTGTAGTTTGACCAGTCAACAGTCAAACAGTTGACTATTGACCGGGCTGTTGACTGGGTCAACTTGGACCCCCTGGACCCACTGTCAGCCTCTGTGTACAATCTATGTACACAGGGCGGGGTACCCATAGCGTTTTAATCTTTATTTTCGAATTAATATTAATTTCAGAATATTGCTAAAACTTAAAAAAAAATCTTAGAAAATAAACCGTAGCTCGGATGAAAATGTTTTCTACATGAAAGTTGCTCAGAAAAGCGAGACGAATACGGATAAGCTCTCTGTTTCACCTCTCACATGCATCTAGCATAGTGAACATGCAACCTTCCCCCTCCGGTTCGTTTGTCCGAAAATGCCAAACTTCGGGGGTACTTTCCCGAATGTTTTCCCCCTTCGCCGGTATCACCTCCTACCGCGTTAGGGCACTCCTAGCACCGTTACTTGACATGTCATGCATCGTTATGCATCTGTTTCCATTGTATTCATTGTTTCTTCCCCCTCTTCTCTCCGATAGACTACGAGACTGACGCCGCTGCAGGTGCCCCGATCGACTACGTTGTTGACGACCCCTACTTGCCAGAGCAACCAGGCGAGCCCCCCCTTTTGATCATCCCGATATCACCCATTCCTTTCTCTCATGCTTGCATTAGATTTTGCAATTGTTATTGTTTGCTCCTATTCTGATGCATAGCCTGCTTTTGTAACCTGCTCATTGTACCTTACCTGCTTATCCTAAACTACTTAGTATAGGTTGGTTAGTGATCCATCAGTGACCCCCACCTTGACCTTGTTGCCCTTGCTTCATCATCGAAGACCTGATCAACGGGATCGAAGACCAGGCCCCGGCACCGCACATCACTTTCCGCTTAGTTGCTCCACACTACTGGGTTACTATCGAGTGCCGAGGGTGAGACCTCATCAGCACTTCTGGTGTTAACCCTGTAGTGTAGCTATTCGGTCGTGGTCATCGAGGGTGATTCTGCTTTAACCACTTCCGATACGACTCTGTCGTGCAACCCCTCAAGTGTGAACCTCGAGGGTGGATCCTCTTACGTTCACCTTGATGATTACATCGAGTGGAATCCGTCAAGGGTGATTCCTCAGGTTTTCCCCTTGGTGTTAGACACACGGTTACTATGGTTACTATGACTTTACACTGACCGCTGTTACTAAAGACGGGTCAGCCCTGAGGGGTACCCGCGCGAGCATATTTGCGAGTGATGTGGAGACGGGTTGACCTGGAGGGTGCCCGCGAGATAATTACAAGGCGTAGCCGGGCATTCCTAGACCTTGCCGCAAGTCCTCGATACGGGGCAACGGGGTCACATCTTTCGTGAGTCTCTGCTTATTACCGCGCGTTCCTAATCAACTATGATTTGGATATTTGATCCGAGGGGCCTCTGGCCTGATAGCAGTAACCATCACGTGGGCATAGTATGGGCGTTCTGCGTCGTATACATCAGCCGAAGCTTAATAGACGTCAGTGACTGAGCAGCGCGCGCCGGGTTGGACTGCATAAGCACCTGCCTTTTGAAGGACGTAGCTAGGTATGCTCACCAGCGGCCCACGCAACGTGTAGTTCCCGGGGAGATGGCCCATGACCCCTGGGGGCATAGGTTTAGTCCGGTGTGCTGACCTCTCTATTAAGCCTAGGTCGGGTTGTGGCGTATTGTTTGGCCGATGCCGGGCATGACCCAGGAAAGTGTGTCCGGCCGGAGTTAATCGAGCATGGTGGGTAAGTTGGTGCACCCCTGCAGGGAAGAAAACATCTATCGATAGCCTGTCCTACGGTAACGGACACTTGGAATTGTATCCTGATCGATACAACTAGAACTGGATACTTGAGATGAGACATGGATATGAGAAATGGATTGTATGGCTCTGGGATTGCTTTCTCGCAGGGAGTCGAGAAAGGATCTCTGGCCGAGGTTGATAACACTACTACTACTTTACTTTGTGCTACTCTTATCTCTTCTTATGCTGCAAGATGCTTGGAGCTGCTTGAAGATGCTAGTCTTCGATAGGCTAGGCTTTCCCCTTCTCTTCTAGCGTTCTGCTGTCCAGTCCACAAATACATCCCATTTCGTTGATACCTATGCATAAGTAGTGTAGATCCTTGCTTGCGAGTACTTTGGATGAGTACTCACGGTTGCTTTGCTACCCCTTTCCCCCCTTCTTTCTTCTTTCTGGTTGTTGCAACCAGATGGTGGAGCCCAGGATCCAGACGACACCACCGACGACTACTACAACCCCGAGGGTGCCTACTACTATGTGGAGGCCGCCGATGACCAGGAGTAGTTAGGAGGCTCTCAGGCAGGAGGCCTTGCCTTTTCGATCGTTGTTGCTTTTGTGCTAGCCTTCTTAAGGCAGACTTGTCTAACCTATGTCTGTACTCAGATATTGTTGGTTCCACTGACTCTTGTGTACTCGAGCTTATGTATTCGAGCTCTCGAAGCCCATGGCTTGTAATATAAAGCTTGTATTATTTTATTTGTGTCTAGAGTTGTGTTGTGATATCTTCCCATGAGTCCTTGATCTTGATCGTACACATTTGCGTGTATGATTAGTGTACGATTGAATCGAGGGCATCACAAGTTGGTATCAGAGCCGACTGCCTGTAGGTAGCCCCCTTTCCAACTCCTTGGCCGAAGTTGAGTCTAGTCGTCCAAAACTGTTTTACTAACTTGGCTGTGTGGCTTACGGGCCCACGTCGCCATGGGGTGGTATTAGGATCTTTTATTCCTCGTCTATACTCTGGGACTCTGATCTCTCGTCTATTCGGGTTAAACATTTTACTAACTCTGACATTAGGTTCTCGTACCCACTTCCTCCTGGAGAGCCCCAACATTACTGATGATCGCTTGCTACGCCAGAAGATTCTGCAGATACTCCTCGATGTTTCTCGAGACCCTGTGCCAACTACCTTGCAGTTCTTGACCACCGATAATCCCCCTGAATAACATCCTTGCTGCTTGTACCTTCATCCCTAGTTGCTCCTGTTATTACAAGATACCACTAGTGCTCTCCGTTGTTCCGAGAATCCTTTGTGCCTTCTGCTTTGCAGCTTCTTTTCGAACTGCGGATAATTCACTTAACCAAGGTTCGTTCGTCCCCAGTTGTTCATATGCCTTCCAAAATACCTGAAAATGCTATTTGACCTTTCAAAATCCTCTACAGCCTATTGCTCTTGATTCTCCTTGCCTTCTTGCATTAGGGATTAATTCCATATGTCTAGCAATATTCTTTAAAATTCTTTGTGATTGTCATTCTGTTCCTATGGATTTAGCGTGTGTGCGAATTCTCGCAGTCATCAATTAATCCTTGGAAATTTTCTTTCTGGCTCAGACATCCTTCCAAAGATGAGCTGGTTCTTGCCCAATCCAGATTTGATCGAGTACACTTCTAAGTCTATTCAACTTACTCATCTTTTGATCAGAGCCTCTGCTTCTGATCCTTCGTCTTGAAATCATAATTCCTTTGTACCCAAGCATTGAATCATTCAGACATTTCTATAAGCCGATGCATTTGCATCCCCTTCTTCATCTGATTGATTACCGATACTCACATCAACTCTGTCGTGAATCGCCAGATCCATTTCTGGGTTGTTATCCACAGTGTCCTTCACATCCAAAATCTTGTGAGTTTTTCCCTGATACAAAATACCTTCGGTAAATTGTATCATCTACTTTGAATTTGATACTCTGCTTTCGAACTCGTATCTTTTGCTTGGTTGATGGTTCTATAGATTCGTAAAAAGGCCCCGATGGGTTGAACTTATGCCTTCAATGACCCGTGAACCCGAGAGTTCTCACGAGTCTTACTCTTCTGGTACTTCGCCAGATAAATCTTCTGCACTAGAATTTCTTCAAAAACGAGGAGTGAATAAAGGTTATGCATTGAAGAAGTGGGAGTCGACCTTGAACTTTGTGTTCATGCCCATGGACCCGATGTGGAACTTATCATGGAAGCTTCTTGTGATAATAATAATCCCCTTGTTATAAGTTCTTCTGGTATCTATGTTTGGTCCTTTGCAACCGTGGTTCTGACCATGATTTTTCCCCTTTGATTCCATTTCTCGGACAAGTTCATGCACTTGTCTTCTGCAGATCAATGCAACTCCGCAACCTCTATTTTGATCTTCCTTCGAGTATTACCCTCTAGTATCTCAAGAATATCAAAGAATTGAGTTGCTTCCTATGAGTATTCATCTAGTATTACTTCTCACTGATTTCAGATTTTCCCCCGGGTTCTGAGTTATTAGTCACTCGAGAACACCGATAAGAGAATCGACTCCGCACTCTGATTCAATAACTCTAAGTAATTTTCATTGCTTAAGAGTTTAATAATCCTTCAAGTCATTCCTAGCCTGGCCGGCTATATCATTATCGTGCTAAATTTTAACTATGCTACCTGGTCCTTATTCCCGGAGCACAACTTTTCGACGATGAGCGAAGCTTACGTCGATCTTCCTCATCTTATCATTCCACCTTGAATAACAAGCTTGAATCCGAGCTTGTGTCGTATCCGTGGTCCCAATAGCCTTCGCTTCATCATTCCTGTTGCTTGATGTCATTGCTGCTCGATGGCATCTTCATAAAGCCTGTCGACGAAATTTGTCGTGATCACCATCAATATGCTGCCTTGTCTAAGATATCAATCGAATTCTTGAGGAGAAATACCATCCTTGCCCGTCGATGATTCGTGTTGTCATCGACACCATCCTTGACCTCCTGCCAATACAGACTTGGTCATGTTTTGGTTATATCTTACATTCCTTAACATTCTTGGAATTGTTCCTTTGTACTTCTTCTGACCTTCAGATTCAATCTTGCTTGAAACACCATGTTAATGTTCCTCGAAGCATAACTATGGTACGCCGAACAACAACAAGAACATTGGAAGTGCATTGCCAAATGTTTGTTGCTCTATTATCCAAACACCGTTGTATGGATAACATCATGAATTCCCTTGCCCTTTTATCCAAATGGTGATGTGCTTGTTGATCTAACATGTATATCATGCTCTACTTTTCCTTGTGAAAAGTTACACTCCTAAATCTTGTGTATAAACACATTTTCCTTTCCATTGGTTTGTTTAACCTTTCTTGTGATCTATATATGTTATAAGCAGAAATAATTCCCTGCTCATGTAAACACCTCTGTGTACAAGCTCTGTCAGCAAGACCTTGTTACTATTGTTGATGACATTCCGGTAACCACCGATGGATGAGAACTTTGCCTATTGGTCTGCCTCGTCTTAACGAGCAGGAAAATGGTTCTCTTCGTCCCTCGCCCTTGGTACCAATGTTGTTGCCAACATAACTGACAGGCTATCCTCTGACCTGCCTTGCTATCATGACCGTGTAAAATGTCAGCGCCCTTCCTACTTTCAACCCACATGGTGGACCCATAACCCATAGTTCCACAGGATCGAGACCTGACTCTCCTGTACAACCTTGATTCTGAAGTATCCTTTGCACTTGGCTTCGTATGAAATTCACGAGCCACCGTCCTATGGATGATCTATTCTAGTATCAGACGTAATACTTATTCCCATTGCTTTGAACCCCTTTCACCCTCTGTTTCAGGCAACGAACGATTGCCTACCCGGATTCAAGCTTCTAATTGCACCTTCTTACCATGCTCTCGATGACTTTCTTGAATTTCAACTCGAGAGATGCCTCTAAGCCACGTTGAGGTACCTATATTGTGTTGAGCTCCGTCCTTCCCGAGTCTTTCCTCCTTACTCCACCCCTTAAATCTCGGGACGAGATTTCTTGTAGTGGAGGAGAATTGTGATGCCCGGATAATTAAGCTACAGTAATCCTCTGCTAATGATGCCATGTCACCACGATTACTATTGATAAACTCGTGTTGGTTTGAAAACCGGTTCAAATTTCAAATTCAAATTGAAGTCCAAAACTCAAAGTTTTCAAACATGAAAGCTAAAATGTTCAAAGTGTGGCAAATAATCTCTGGTTATTTGTCACATTGGAACCAACCTCATTTGGATTCCCAAAATGCCCCTGGGAATTATTTAAGTGGATCAACAGCAAATTACTTGAGCTTTTCATTTTCTAAAAATGTTTAAAGTTTTCCAAATGTCCCCAAACTTTGTGAGCCACTCCATAATATTGCCTTTGTTTTAATTACCAAATATCACGGGCAAAAGAAACGTTTTGCTATCTAATTTAAAATGCAAGCATTGGAGAAAAACAAAGGTAAATAAATACTAATAAAAGGAAAACAACCTAATCTACTAGGCTTTGGCCCAAGTGGCTGGGAAGGCCCAACCTAACACTGGTGCCATCCCCTTCTTCCTGTTCACGAGAGGGGGTCGTGGCGGCCATCCACCCCGCCATGGCCGCTGATGCCGCCGCTGTCGTTCATCCCGCGGTTGAGGGGATGGATAAGAGCACCCCCAAGCCCCTCCTCTCTATCCGTGTCAAACCCTAGCGCCCACTTTCCCCATCTCGCCCCCCTCACTCTCCCGCGGTGGATCCCCTCCGCCCCAACGCCGTCTGTCGCCCTCACCTCCTCACGGGTCCTCCCGAGCCACGTGAAGACGTCGAGGAGCTTCGCCCACCTCATCCTCGTCGACTCCAAGCAGCAGCTCAAGCAGGGGAGCGCCGCATCGCCGCCATCGAGACATCCTCTCCGCGCACGGCCGCGGCACCTCGCTGTCGATTCGTCGTCGTTCGACCTCTTCTAGCCTCCTCGACCTCGCCCTCGCACTCTTTGTGAGCTCCTCGTCCTCCTTGCCTTTCTCTTGCTCGTTCGTGTGCCTCGTAGACACATATCCGTTGAACGCCGCCGCTAACCGTCGTCGATTTGTCGCCGTAGCCGCCCGTAGTCCCCGCGCCCTGCTCCCCTCGCCCCGCGTGCACGCTGGCCTGCAGTCTCGCGCTTCCCGATGCCGCTGCTGCCCGCTGCAACCTCTGTCGTCCTCGCCCCCTTGGCCCGCGCCCGCGCGTGCCCGGGCTCCCCTACATATGCCTCGCTGGCCGCCGCGCTCGCCGCCCGAGCCATGCGCTCGCGCTGCTCCTGCTCCCCGCGTCCCACTGTCGCGCTGGCCGCCGGCTATCGCGCTCGCCGCCCGCGCTTGTTGCTGCCGCTAGCCGCTGCTCCGCGTGCCTGCTACCGCGCTGCTCCGCGTATTGCTCTTGCTGCTGCTGCCTCCCCTCGCCTGCTTGCTGCTGCTAGTACTGCTTGCTTGCTGCTGTTACTACCTCCTGCTGCCGCTACTTAGTTGCTGCTCTAGCCGCTACAAATGGCCATGGCCGTGTCCATGCTATGTGCGTGTGTGTGCACAACCTCACGGCTGGTTGTGACACCAGGCCGGCCCAAAATTTCAATTAGGGACTAATCCCCCTTTTAGTACTAGCCACCCCCACTATGAGTCTATTACATATGGCCCTCAAGTACTAAAATAATCCTCTAAATAAAATGCCAGTCTATTACATGTGGGACCCAACGTTAGACTAAACCAAGAGGTTAAAATAAATAATATGCTAATTTGAAGTGTGTGTGTCAATGACACATGGGCCCCAACTGTAGTTTGACCAGTCAACAGTCAAACAGGTCACTGTTCACTGGGCTGTTGACTGGGTCAACCGGGACCCACTGTCAGCCTCTGTGTATAGTCTATGTACACAGGGCGGGGTACCCATAGCGTTTTAATCATTATTTTCGAATTAATATTAATTTCAGAATATTGCTAAAACTTTAAAAAAATCTTAGAAAATAAACCGTAGCTCGGATGAAAATGTTTTCTACATGAAAGTTGCTCAGAAAAGAGAGACGAATCCGGATAAGCTCTCCGTTCACTTGTCACATGCCTCTAGCATAGTGAACATGCAACCTTCCCCCTCCGGTTCGTTTGTCCGAAAATGCCAAACTTCGGGGATACTTTCCCAAATGTTTTCCCCTTCGCCGGTATCACCTCCTACCGCGTTAGGGCACTCCTAGCACCGTTACTTGACATGTCATGCATCATTATGCATCTGTTTGCATTGTATTCATTGTTTCTTCCCCCTCTTCTCTCCGATAGACTACGAGACTGACGCTGCTGCTGGTGCCCCGATCGACTACGTTGTTGACGACCCCTACTTGCCAGAGCAACCAGGCAAGCCCCCCCCCTTGATCATCCCAATATCGCCCATTCCATTCTCTCATGCTTGCATTAGATTTTGCTATTGTTATTGTTTGCTCCTATTCTGATGCATAGCCTGATCCATCAGTGACCCCCACCTTGTCCTTGTTGCCCTTCCTTCATCATCGAAGACCTGATCAACGGGATCGAAGACCAGGCCCCGCCACCGCACATCACTTTCCCCTTAGTTCCTCGACACTACTGGGTTACTATCGAGTGCCGAGGGTGAGACCTCATCAGCACTTCTGATGTTAACCCTGTAGTGTAGCTATTCAGTCGTGGTCATCGAGGGTGATTCCGCCTTAACCACTTCCGATACGACTCTATCGTGCAACCCCTCAAGTGTGAACCTCGAGGGTGGATCCTCTTACGTTCACCTTGATGATTACATCGAGTGGAATCCGTTAAGGGTGATTCCTCAGGTTTTCCCCTTGGTGTTAGACACACGGTTACTATGGTTACTATGACTTTACAATGACCCCTATTACTAAAGACGGGTCGGCCCTGAGGGGTACCCGCGCGAGCATATTAGCGAGTGATGTGGAGACGGGTTGACCTGGAGGGTGCCCGAGAGATAATTACGAGGCGTGGTCGGGCATTCCTAGCCCTTGCCGCAAGTCCTCGAGATGGGGCAACGGGGTCACATCTTTCGTGAGTCTCTGCTTGTTACCGCGCGTTCCTAATCCACTACGATTTGGATATTTGATCTGAGGGGCCTCTGGCCTGATAGCACTAACCATCACGTGGGCATAGTATGGGCGTTCTGCGCCGTATACATCAGCCGAAGCTTAATAGATGTCAGCGACTGAGCGGCCTGCGCCGGGTTGGACTGCGTAAGCACCTGCCTTTTTGAAGGAGGTAGCTAGGTCTGCTCACCGGCCGCCCACGCAACGTGCAGGAGTTCCCGGGGAGATGGCCCATGACCCCTGGGGGCATAGGTTTAGTCCGGCATGCTGACCTCTCTATTAAGCCTAGGTCGGGTTACGGCGTATTGTTTGGCGGGGGCCGGGCATGACCCAGGAAAGTGTGTCCAGTCGGAGTTAATCGAGCGTGGTGGGTAAGTTGGTGCACCCCTGCAGGGAACAAAACATCTATCGATAGCCTGTCCTACGGTAACGGACACTTGGAGTTGTATCCCGATCGATACAACTAGAACTGGATACTTGAGATGAGACATGGATATGAGAAATGGATTGTATGGCTCTGGGATTGCTTTCTCACAGGGAGTTGAGAAAGGATCTCTGGCCGAGGTTGATAACACTACTACTACTTTACTTTATGCTACTCTTATCTCTTCTGATGCTGCAAGATGCTTGGAGCTTCTTGAAGATGCTAGTTGTCACGCCCAATATGCGATACTATCCTAAAGAGACTCGAAGGTCACACCAAGGATAGCACCGCATATTGACACGCTTTTGCAAGGTGGATATCATTACATCAACATTACATAATATAATGCCGCAAGAATACATCAATACATCATACATAAGATCAATCATCCGACTACGGATGAAACACAAACAGAAGCTCAAACGACATCCACCCTGCTAGCCCAGGCTGCCGACCTGGAACCTATCCCCTGATCGAAGAAGAAGCAGAAGAAGAACTCCAAACAAGAAACATCGCTCTCGCGGCATGATCATCGCAAAACCTGTACCTGCAACTGGTGTTGTAGTAATCTGTGAGCCACGAGGACTTAGCAATCCCATTACCATGGGTATCAAGACTAGCAAAGCTTAATGGGTATGGAAAGATAAGTGGTGAGGTTGCAGCAGAGACTAAGCAAGTACGGTGGCTAACTTACGCAAATAAGAGCGATAAGTGGTGGGTATGAAGAAGATGAAGCCACGAAGACGAACGAATCCTCGCGGTCGCAACGACACGGGAACTATCGAGAAGAAGCACACAACATGGTAAACACACCACACATAAACAAGACATGAAGCTCAACCAAGTATGATGCATGACAAGGCTACATGAAGCTACTCATGACAAGAGATGATGCATACAAGAACAACACATCAAAGCAAGTTTAAATGAGGCCGGAAATAACATATAACAAATCCGGTAAGTCCTCATATGCAAATTTCAAAATTGGTCCAGATCTGAATCAACCTTATGTTCAAGTTGTTAAACAGCAAGTTAAGATGCACCAAGATGATCTACACGAAATTTTAGTCAAGTTACATATAAAGTTCATTAGATTCGGAGCTACGGCCTAGAAGATATGAGCAAAACAAATTAAACATGGCATTGATGCAAAATGCATACAAACATCAAGCAAACACCTCAAAACAAGGATGCAACAAGATAATATGGAACTACATGCAATTATAAGCAAGTTACATATAGAGCATGCTCAAAACGGAGCAACGGTGCAACACATACACTCCAAACAAGATATAGCAACAATCTGTCTAAAACAGCAACTAGGCATCTAGAAAGCATTAAAACAATTTGCTACATCAACTCAACATGAAAACAAAAGGCATGGACAGGATGTACAGGTAAAGAATTACAAAACATGAACACTGAGCTATCTCCAGAAATCATTAGAACATGCTCAAAAATACATGGCAAGATTGCAAATAATAACAGGTTCACAGACTTAGCAGAATTCACTGAACATGGCAGAAATAACATCCGGTTACTAAGTTTAGAGCTATCAAACAACATGCTACAGGAATATATCATAGCAAAAAAAGGCATGGCGCGAATCTACTAATTGCATAGAACAAAAGTCTTTTACTGATCATGAGCTAAAAAGGTACACAAGATATGATGGCACCCATGTAAACATAGCAAGTTATATGACAGATTCAGACTTGGTGAAAATAACAGGACATGGCAGAAACAACGATAAGTAGGCATGTTGGTGAGCTTGTACCACTCACTACAGAGCATTACATGGCATGGCAAGGTAACCAGCAGTAAGAAGGCATTAATATGAAGCTAAGCATGGCAATAGCATAGTCATAGGGTGCATGGATCACTGGTAACCACCAGGCAAAATTGATTAACATGTAAACAATCTGCCAGAAACATTTTATAGTAAAAGTAGAGCAAGATAACAACAAGCTACAGCATGCCATAAATTCAAACAAGGGCATGGATGGATAGAGCATAACATTTGTAACAAAACACCCTTAGTGAACATCTCCAGATCATGCATAGAACCCATGGTGACAGCAGGTTTACATGGCCACAAAATATAACAAACTCAGACGGCAGAAATGACCAAGTCACAGAAATCAGCAACATCATGGAGGATACTTTGCATGCTTGTGCTCGTCACCACATAGATCACAAAAATATAAGACAAGCACCACTATAAAGATGGCATGATGTAGTTCCAAACACATGCAGACACCAAGCTCATAGGAGGCACACACGAAATGCAATGAAAAAGACAAATCACCAAGTTCGGATAACAGACAACAGTTAACATCATATAGCACTTATGTAACGATGATTTAGGCATCAAGATGAACTCAAACAGACATGGCATAATGTAACAAATTGAAGAGAATCTCACAGTGAACATTTCGATATATTATATGCATCAATCAGAGCACCGAGCACGGAGTTATGGCATGATGAATAGGGCAACATAATGCAACAATTCGGGACTTGGCAGAAATCAAAGGGAGGGGAAAGTCAACCTTCGGGGATCCGGATCTGGAGGGTTCGTCGGCGCGGTCGCCGAGGATGGCCGGAGAAGAGGGAGACAACGGCCGGCGTGGTCGGGGGAAGGCGCCGGAGGGAGTCGGGGCTGGCCGGATCCGGGCGGGGCGAGGCGCGGCCGCCGGTGGCGCGGACGGGCGCAGGCTCCGAC
>NC_057799.1:355729018-355749054 GCF_018294505.1 Triticum aestivum
GCGCACTTCAGCGGCGGGCGAAGGGAGCTGGCGGGAGGCGCTCGGCGCGAGGCGCCTCGGGCGACGGCGGCGGATGGGCCTACGCGGGCCCCGGATGGGCTCCGCGGGCCGCGGCGACGGAGGATGGCGGAACGCCACATGGCGCGCTGGGATTGGCGCGGGGGCGGTGGCGCGGTTCGTCCGGTGGGCGACGGACGTCCGGCGCGGTGAGGGAGGAGTTTTAGGGTTTGGACTGCGCGAAATCCGGGGGGGCACAAATATATAGGTAGGAGGAGCTAGGAGAGTCCAAATGAGGTGCGATTTTCGCCCACATGATCGTGATTGAACGACCGAGAGGATGGAGGGGGTTTGGATGGGCTTAAGGGCTGTGCTGAAGAGGGGCTGGACTGCAAAGAGAGTGGGGTTTTGGGCTACGTGGTTAACCGTTGGGGTATCAAACGACCTCCAAATGGAACGAAATTTGACGGGCGGTGTTGAGGATATAGACCTTAGAGTCACCCGCCAGGAGGGGCTGGGTTACTCATATGGTCATTTCCAGAAGCCCGGCGCTAAGCTTGAAGACGGTGGGCCAGAGATGGGCTTAAGACCCGGATACGGCTTAAGGCTCGTAGTTGCAGTCATTATCATGGTAGAACTTGTAGTGTAAGGCAAGAATAGTTGAATGTCCGAGCCGGACACTCTTATGAGCCGGCCGGGACTCTGAGAGCTGCTGGGCGTCAGCCTCCCTATATAAAGGGACGACCCGGCAGCGGTTTAGGGACAAGAAAGATTTCATCGAGAGCCAGGCATAGCAGTTAAGCTCCCTGGTCATCGAAACCCTAATCAATACCACCTCAAACTGGGCGTAGGCTTTTACCTTCACCGTAAGGGGCCGAACCAGTATAAACCCTCGTGTTCCTTGTCCCACTTAACCCCTTCAAGCTTCCTAGTTGCGATGGCTCCATGACTAAGTCCTAGCTCGAGGACATCTGCCGTGACAATTCCACGACAGTTGGCGCCCACCGTGGGGCCAGCGCACGGTGGATTTGAGTTCTTGAAGGGCAGCTTCGAAGGGCTCAAGGGATACGTTGTGGGCTGGATGACCAAGAGTCGTCGCGGCAAGCTCTACATCAACTATGCAAACTGGGGCCCCGACGCCGGCTCAATTGAGTATGGGTACCGGGTCCCCTTCGGCGGAATTCATGTTTTCATTGGCAAGATTGGTGAGCCGAGCCCTGAGCCGGATCTCTGCGCCGATCTCATCGAGACGGCCCAGCGTGCACGACCCGCCCGGGCCCGGCCTGCCTTAAGGCATGCTTTTGTGGGCTGTATCCATGGAGGGCTCTCTGATCGATCTGGATCTGGTTATGAGACGGCCGCCGGCTCTGACGGCGAGTCGTCCACCGATGAGTCAAACTCGTTGTATCAACTTCAAGATGGCAGGCTCATGGGTTGTTCCGATGGTGACAGTATTCCGGACCCGTTTGAGCCGCCAAGCCGGGTTGGAATCTTCATGGCCGGTGCGCAGCCTGTTCAGAACCCTGCTGCTGGAGCGGGAAACCCGGTGCCCTCGTCGGCTCAGGTGCTAATGGATCTCATGGACAAGATGACGGCCCTGTTAACCGCCACGGTTGACCCGGCGGATCAAGCTCAGCATGATGCGGAGGTGGCACAGTTAAAATTGGATCTAGTGAAGGCTAAGGAGGAGCTGGCAGCGGAAGGGATCAGGATGGCTGCGGAGAGGGCGGCTCTCGATGCCCAAACCCAGTTGATCCAAGCGCAGTCCTTCCGGCTCACGATGGATCAAAACGCGTCCAATGAGGTCCTGAGAAGGAGGCATCAAAAGGCCCAATCTCGACTCCCTCCGGTTTACGATCCACGAAACCTCTTCAACACGCCAGGTGCAGGGTCTAGTAACCCGCCAGGAGTCATAGTGCCCGGGTCTGGGGCCCCTATTCAGCCACAAGTGATGGGGCCTCCCCAGATGCCCCCTGCCCCGCCTCAGTACGTGCCAATACCACCGGGTCATTATAATAACCCGCTGGAGAACATGGTCGCCGCGGCAGCACGGCTGGCGGCTCTCCCAGTTGACGGCGACTCTCCAACGGCTATTGAAACCCGCCGGGTCAAGGAACTCCTTCAGACAGCACTGGCACAGCAAGAGGCGTACTCCTACAGCCGGGACAGGATCCACTCGACCCCTCGTCCAGGCCGGAGCCCGAGTTACAGCAGACACATGGTCTCAGCGACCGGCTCAAGTAACGTCCGACGCCATGACCCGCCCCCTGGCCATGGCCCGGCTCATAACGGAGCCTTTCACGCAGCAGACCAAGACAGAGCGCGGCAAGAGGCGGAGCAGGTGCCTCAGCTGACGGCTTACCAGACTCCCCCGGCTTATCCGACGACTTCCGTCGACGTGGGTATCCCTACCAGGACTGGGGGTGTCCCTTGTTTAGTGCTAGCTATCCGCAATGAGCGTCTACCCAAGGACTTCAAAGGCCCTAGGAAGGTGCCTAATTACACGGCTGACTTACAACCCGCAGCCTGGATCGAGAGTTACGAGATGGCCATGGAACTGCTGGAGGTCAGTGAGGCGGCAATGGCCAAGTACTTCACCATGATGTTAGATGGGCCTGCCCGCACTTGGTTGAAAGGGCTACCACCGAATTCCATCGGGTCTTGGGCTGAGCTGAAGGCCCGGTTCATCCAAAACTTCAAGGATACCTGTAGGCAGTCTATGTCAATTGTGGATTTGACTAACTGTAAGCAGCAGGAGGGTGAATCCACGACGCATTGGGTTTGCCGAGTTAAGGAGATAATACATTCCTCGGATAAGATGGATGCCGGCTCTGCAGTCTTAATGTTGGAGCAGAATTGTCGTTTTGTGCCCCTGAAGATGAAACTCGGGCGGCTTAAGCGCGACTGCAATGATATGGGTACACTGATGGCGGCTCTTGTCAAGTACGCCGATTCTGATGGTACCAAGGACCCCGCTTCAGATGATGAAAGGACAGGGAAGGGAAAGAAGAACGGCAATGGCAAGGGTCCTGAGCATAACCCGGGGAACCAAGGAGGAGGCAAGCGCAAGGCCGATTGCAGCCTAGAGTTTGTAGCCAACGCCAGCTCACAAGGTAATAACCAGCGACGCAAGGGGAGGCCCCCTCCCCGAGGCGGCGGGTCAGGCCCGACGCTGGAGCAACTGTTGAATGAGCCTTGTCCAAGGCATGGCTCTAGAGAGAAGCCAACGACTCATCTATGGAAGGATTGTGCAATCATGAAGGCCTTTAAGAATTACAATGGCCCGGGCGGCGGCTCAGGCGCCGGCGGCTTTCATGGCCCGGGCGGCGGCTCAAATTCTAATCCTCAGAACGGTCAAGGGGGCTTTAGTCAACAGTCTGGCCTGGGTCATCAACAGCAGCAGGGGGTTATCAGACCAATCCAAAGCAGCTTAGCGGTGGACAGTATCATGTGTTTACCACCAGTCTGTGTAAGCGAGATCAGAAGCTTCATAAGAGGGTTGTGAATGCTGTTGAGCCGGCGGTTCCACGCTACTTGCGGTGGTCTGAGCAGCCTATAGTGTGGAGTAGGGAGGATCACCCTCCCCGGGTGCATAATCCGGGTCACTTGGCCCTGGTGGTGGCTCCTCAGGTGGGAGGATATAAGTTCACTAAGGTGCTCATGGATGGAGGCAGCAGCATCAACATCCTCTATTACGAGACATTTCGTCGTATGGGGTTGATTGATAAGAATCTCAGCCAATCAAACACTATTTTCCATGGTGTGGTACCTGGTAAGTCGGCTTATCCAGTCGGCAAGATCGAGTTGGAAGTAGCCTTTGGAGATGAAACCAACTACAGGGTGGAAAAATTGACCTTTGAGGTGGTCAAGATAAGAAGTCCGTACCATGCCATATTTGGACGACCGGCTTACGCCAAGTTCATGGCACGGCCGTGTTATGTGTACTTACAGCTCAAGATGCCGGGTCATAATGGGACCATTACGGTTCACGGCAGCCGGAAGGTGGCCTTGGAATGTGAGGAAGGCGATGCAGCTTATGCAGAATCTGTTTGTGCAACAGAGGAGTTGAAGTTTTACAAAGACAATGTTGACCCAACAGATATGACCTCTCTGAAAAAGCCGACTACAGAAAATGAGCCGGCGATGAAATTTAAGCCGGCTGATGAAACTAAGCTTGTTGATTTTGTTCCAGGAGATTCATCTCAGCAGTTTAGCATCAGTGCCAATCTGGATCCAAATAGGAAAGCGCGCTCATCGAGTTCATCCGTGAGAATAGGGACATTTTTGCATGGAAGCCGTCTGACATGCCAGGTGTACCTAGATAACTCGCTGAGCACACTCTCAATGTTGATCCGAAATTTAAGCCGGTCAGACAGTTCCTTCGGCGGTTTACTGAAGAGAGGCGGAAAGCTATTGGTGAAGAGGTGGCCCGGCTCTTGGCGGCCGGGTTTATTGTTGAAGTCTTTCACCCAGAATGGTTAGCTAACCCGGTGCTCGTACTCAAGAAGAACGGCACTTGGCGGATGTGTGTGGACTACACGGACTTAAACAAGGCGTGTCCGGCTGATCCTTTTGCCCTTCCCCGTATTGATCAAATTATTGATGCTACGGCAGGTTGTGCGCGCTTAAGTTTCTTGGATGCTTATTCCGGATACCATCAGATTAAAATGGCAGTTAAGGACCAGGAGAAGACGGCATTCATCACTCCCTTTGGAGCCTTCTGCTATGTGTCTATGCCCTTTGGACTCAAGTGTGCACAGGCGACTTATCAGCGTTGTGTGCAGAACTGTCTTCATAACCAGATTGGGCACAATGTTCATGCTTATGTGGACGATATTGTGGTTAAGTCCATAAAGGAGGAAACCCTGATAGATGATTTAAGGGAAACCTTTGATAATCTCCGGGTTTACAAGATGATGCTTAACCCGGCCAAGTGTGTTTTTGGTGTTCCTGCAGGCAAACTCTTGGGTTTCTTGGTTTCTGACAGAGGCATTGAAGCTAACCCGGAGAAGATCAAGGCCATCACCTCCCTGGCTAAGCCGGCGTGTATAAATGATGTTCAGCGCTTGGCGGGTCGCATCGCTGCTTTGAGCCAGTTTATAAGCCGTTTGGGTGAGAAGGCTATGCCATTATACCAGTTGATGAAGAAAACTGATAACTTTGCCTGGAGTGATGCAGCCAATACTGCTTTTGAGGATTTGAAGAAGCAGCTGGCTGAGCCCCCAGTCCTTGCTGCTCCAATTGACAAGGAGCCTTTATTGCTGTATGTGGCTGCTAATAGACGAGCTGTCAGTGTGGCCGTGGTGGTGGAGCGCAAGGAAGAGGGTAAGGAGCATCCGGTTCAGCGGCCGGTTTATTATGTCAGTGAAGTGCTCATCGAGTCCAAACAGCGGTATCCACATTGGCAGAAGCTTGTTTATGGTGTGTTCATGGCGAGCCGGAAGCTTAAGCATTATTTTCAGGGTCATCCCATCACTGTGGTCAGTTCTGCCCCTCTTGGTGATATCATTCAAAACAGAGAGGCCACAGGGAGAGTGGCTAAGTGGGCTATAGAGCTCGGACCCCATGGTCTGAAATACGTGCCACGCACTGCTGTTAAATCTCAGGCCTTGGTGGATTTCATCAATGATTGGACAGAGTCACAAGTGCCCGAGCAAAAGCCGGATAACACATACTGGACTATTCACTTCGATGGGTCCAGGCAGTTGGAGGGCTCGGGGGCTGGAGTCGTGTTGGCTTCCCCTAAAGGTGACAAGTTCCATTATGTGCTACAATTGATGTTTCCTTGTACCAACAACGCAGCTGAGTACGAGGCCTTGCTCCACGGTCTTTGGATGGCTAAGGAGATGAGCTTGAGCTGGGTAAGGTGTTTCGGTGACTCAGATTTGGTGGCTCAACAAGTATCAGGCAAGTGGGACTCTAAGGACCCTCTCATGGCGGCTTATCGCCGCGAAGTTGATGCCATTGTTGGGCACTTTCAGGGCTACCAAGTAGAGCATATTGATCGCAGGAAGAACGAGGCGGCTGATGCTCTAAGCCGGCTGGGCTCTCAGCGAAAGCCGGTGCCACCTAATACTTTCCTGGATGTCCTGTATAGCCCTTCTGTTAAGTTGCCTACAGAAGAAGACTTGGCTATCCCTGACCCGGAGGCACGATTGGTGGCGGCTCTCCACATCATACCGGACTGGACAATGCCCTATCTGGCTTACATGACCCGGGGAGAGTTGCCTGAGGATGAAACTTTGGCCAGACAAATAACCCGGCGGGCTAAGTCAATGATTGTTATCAATGGCGAGTTGCATCACCGCAGTGTTACAGGAGCGTTTCAGCGTTGTGTCTCCCCTGAGGAAGGTCAAGAGATCTTGCGTGAGATTCATGAAGGGGATTGTGGCCATCACGCCGGCTCAAAGTCTCTTGTGGCCAAGGCTTTTCGTCATGGTTTTTATTGGCTGACGGCTCATGCTGATGCGGAGGACTTGGTCAGTAAATGTGATGGTTGCCAAAGGTTCTCGCGACGGGCTCATGTGCTGGCTCAGGAGCTGAGGATGATCCCCATTACTTGGCCCTTTGCGGTCTGGGGGCTTGATATGGTCGGGCCTTTTAAAAGATCCAAGGATAAGAAGACCCACCTCTTGGTGGCAGTTGACAAATTCACAAAGTGGGTGGAAGCTAAACCAGTTAGCAAGTGTGATGCAGCCACGGCGGTTCAATTTATGAAAAAGGTGATTTTTCGCTTTGGCTTTCCACACAGCATCATAACTGACAATGGCACCAATTTGTCCAAAGGCGCCATGGAGGAGTTTTGTCAACGAGAGCATATTAGACTTGATGTTTCATCAGTGGCTCATCCTCAATCCAATGGTCAGGCTAAGAGGGCTAATCAGGAGATTCTGAAGGGCATCAAGCCCCAGCTTTTGGTCCCTTTGCAACGGACGCCAGGTTGTTGGGTGGAGGAGTTGCCCTCCGTGTTATGGAGCATCAACACTACCCCTAACAGGTCTACAGGTTTCACGCCTTTCTTCATGGTTTATGGAGCAGAAGCAGTCCTCCCTAGTGACATCTGTCATGACTCACCTCGAGTGGCGGCTTATGTTGAGGCGGACAATGAACAGGCGCGCCAAGATGCTCTTGACTTGTTGGACGAACAGCGTGATGTGGCAGCAGCTCGCTCAGCGATTTACCAACAAGACCTGCGCCGTTATCATAGTCGCCGGGTTAAAACCCGGGTCTTCTAGGAAAGTGATCTGGTGCTCCGGCTCATCCAAGATCAAACAGATGCTCACAAGCTATCCCCGCCTTGGGAAGGGCCCTTTGTGGTCAGCAAGAATTTGCACAACGGGTCATATTACCTCATTGACATTCGGGAGCACAAGGATTCACGTAAGTCGGAGGAAGAGACCCGTCGGCCGTGGAACATAGCTCAGCTTCGGCCTTACTACACTTGAGCCACCGGCTCTCCTAATGTACATATTTCTCTAAGCCATGTACATATTATGATAAACAATAAAGCAGGACCTCTGTCCTTTTTTCTCCTCCAAATGTGCACGTGTTGTTTTCATTGCAAGATTACATGATAACTTGACGGAGGATCCGGCTTATGATCGTCTTCGAATCTAGCCGTAAGCAATAAGGTCACTTGGGGGCTTCCTGTTCAAACATAGGTCGTATTCGAACCAAAGAGAACATAGCTGTCGATACCCATTTGATTGGCAAAGTGCCGAGCTCATTGGGGAGTTTTCTTTGATCATATTTGAATCATAGTTTAACCCCTTTGGGAACCGACGTGGATCGTATGCGAATCAGCGTCGTTAAACAATTCTTAAAATCACTTGGGGGCTTCCTGTTCAAACATGGGTCGTATTCGAACCAAAGAGAACATAGCTGTCGGTACCCTCTTGATTGGCATCGCGACACCCACTGGGGGCTATATGATCGCATTCGAATCCTAGCATAACCCCTTTGGGCCGGGTCTCTGGTCGTATTCGAACCGGAAGCCCCTAAGTTCTTCTGCTTTATAGTAAGTTTCTTCTGATTATTTCAAAGTGTGTACGGCCGGGTCTCACTTTGCTGGCTTAACTTTGGTTTACAGTATTAGTTGAACACAATGGGTGTTATTAAGACAGGTAAACCGGAATTGAGGTACCAACCTTATTACCCGGGTTATCTAAACCGGAAGTATGCTTGCAGGCCGCTAAGTGTGTTATTACGGCTGTATTAAGGATATAATTGAGGACCAGTCTTTTTTGATTCATATTCCGGGTTATATATCTAAAACCTATGATTCTCAGGGCGGTAAGCCGCCTCGAGGCTTGTGATTTGTCCTTCTCTGCAGGATAGTTAAAGGCAACTATTTTGAGCTTAAGGAAAACAAATGATTGATTACGACCCGGAGAAATATAAAGGAGACAACTTCCATAGACTTCAGCATTCAAGGCGTGCACGATGGCACGGCAAGTTTAAAGTATCGATCCTACTCTATTACAAGACTCATCGAGTCCAAAAGGGTGGAGCGTTGTTTTATAAGCCGCCTGCAGAAGTTACGACGCTTGCTGGGTTGAGGTCTCCGGCTCGTCCCTCTCTTCTCCTCCGGCTGTTCCCAAGGCCTGGAATGTCGATGACTTCCAGTCGATGCCGCTCAGAGCTTCGAATTGAGCCTCCTCGTCAATTAACCCGGCCGGGTCAATCTCCGGGGCGAAGGTGTGCTGACGAGCCGGCGGAATTAAGCTGAGGGCTTCATAGCGCAGAGTGGGGATCCTCTGATTTTCTACATCGTAACCCGGCTGATACTTAGTCAGATCTATATCATTGCCAATCAGAGTGGCCACCGGGCGTACGGTCTTCACGCAAGCTGCGAAGTCCTTCTGGTCGAAGGCGGTGCCGTCTTCCTTTAAACATGGATAGCCGAGGGCGATGTCCGCCGGGTCTAACTCTGGAAGGAACGCCTTGGCCCGGCTCAGCGCGGTGATCGCTCCGGCTCTTGCAGAGGCCCGTCGCAGCTCTTGGATACGTTGAGGCAGAACGGCGAACAGGCGAAGAACTTCCGCCAGGTGAGTCGGCACCTCGTTGGATAGGGCCACCACAGCCAAGGCACGTTGTGACCCGGTGTAGAGTTGCTCCACCAGGGTGTACACGGCCTTCAGCTTGGTTACCACACTCTGGTTGAGGTTGGCACTTCTGGGACCTGTTTAACAGAATCAGATAAGCCGCCGACAAGGATGAGTTATGAGATATAAAGATTCTAAACTTGATGAAAGCCGGTGAGATGACTTACCGAAGATTGCGGCAACCATCTGGGACACTTGGCGCTTTAAGCCGGAGAGTTCGGCGGTCTTCTCGGAGAGAGCCTTTTCCGCCTGTTCAGCCCGGTTCACCAGCGCGGCCTTTTCTTCGGCCCAAGCCTTCCGTTCGGCGTCAAACTCTGTCTTCAGCTTTTCTTGCGCGGCAATACTGGACACAAATTTGGCATTTGCCTTCCGGGTCTCCATTTCTTGCATCTTCAGCCGGTTCTTGAGATCAGAGATGTCAGCCTCAAACTTCTTGCCAGCAGCCTGCATGAATTTCCGGGTTATGGCATGAACAGTTACTATGCAAATTTAAAGTCCCAAGCATTTTCCAAGCAAAGACACTTGGCACTTGGGGGCTAATGCATATCGAACGTTCCTATCTACAAACTACCGGCTCATGGAAATAAGCCGGAACCTAAGTCTACAACATACTCAATCATAAGTCGTCGACTTGGGGGCTAGCATGGTAAAGGTAACTATGTAGTAAGTAAGAGGACAGAAGAATAATACCTCAGTTTTCTGCTGGATCTGGTTCACCATGGCAATCTCGGCGTCCCGGCTCTTGTGCACTTGGCTAACGAAGCCGGAGACGATCTCTCCAATGTTCAAATTGGCATAGTCGGTGAGGTCCAGGTTAACCCGGCGGGACTCTAGCAGCTCCCCTTTGGCGGAGCACTTGGCCAGCACAGTAGGTCTACCCGGCTCAACAAACTCCGTCCGGGTGATTACCACGTCCGGGTCATCTGCTGGTTGAGCCGAGCTGGAGGCCTCCGGGTTAACAGAAGCTTCTGTTACAGGCTTGTTGGTTGGAGTAGCGGCCTCAGGAGCAGAGGCAGCTAGCGGTTCTTGAGCGGCTGCCTCTGGCTCAGGCAAATCCGGCTCTTCGACCGGCTTGGTCTTCTTCGCCCTCTTGGTGAGCTTGGCCTGGGCACTGAAAAGACAAAAAAGATTAAGCACAAAAGTGTAAGTAAAGACAAGTATAACATGAGATGGTCATCATTACCCGGGCACGGTCTTGAAAGCCGGAAGATTCGACTGCATAGAGTCGCCAGAAGAGGGGGAAGTTTCCTGATAATTTGAGTCAGAAGAGTTGAGTGGTTGACGTATAACACCTGCCAAAGGATGAAAAGGGTACAACTTTGAGATCACCTCAGTCCGGCGTTTCCTCGATGCGTCAGGTAACCCGGCGGAAAGGTCAGTGTCTTTGTTGGTCCGGGTGTGCCGCCGGCTTTCATGAACCTGTCGCTTCAAAATAAATTGAGGGTCTTGATAAGCTAAAGGATGTGAAAAGCTTACTTTCTGGGTTACCCTTCGGACTTTCAGCCTTGGCAAGGGCTCCGAGTCGGAGGAAAGTGACATTACCTCTTCAACCACCGGGTTACTTGCGCCGGTGTCATCCTGTCGATGAACAAGTATTGATAAGGCGGACAGAAATAAACAACAAATACAACAAGGACTTACAGGCTCAGGGGTTACCTCTGACTCGGAGCTGTCGCTTAGTTGCATCAGCTCTGAAGCAGTAGGCCTACTTCCTTTCTTGCGAGGGGCGGCTTTCTTGGCGGCTTTCTTTGCCTTTCTGGCCTTCTTGGCCGCCTCATGGTCATATTTGACCCGCCAGAACTTGTCATCAGCCTGAAAAGTACAATGATGATTTCTTAAAACGATTCAGATGAAAGTTACATACAGAAGAAGATAAGATGTTCAGATCAGCGTCTTACCGCTAGGGCTGGGTTGGTCTTGCAGAAGGGGGCTAACCCGGTCCTCCCGCAGTCTGCCAGGCTCTCGTTCAAAAGAGCCTTGGTCATATCCTCTGCAACATCTTCAGGAAGATCGTTGCGGCTGTGTCTCTGGGGGTCATCCTTACGGCCCGTGTACTCGCACATTAAGACGGGGCGGCGGCTCAATGGGATCACCCGCCACGAGATCCAGACCCGGACCAGATCGATTCCGTTGAGACCATTGCCCAGGAGAGCCTTGATCTTGTTGATGGTGGGGAGCAGAGGTTGGCGCTCCGCTTGAGTCAGCTTGTCTGACAGTGGGTGAGTCGGCTCCAGACGCGAGGGGCGAAAGCCGGGCAACGGACTCTCATCAGCCGGTGACGTGTCTTGGCAGTAAAACCACGTCAGATTCCAGTCTTTGGGGTGGCTTGGCGGCTCTGCGTAAGGGAAAAGGCAGTCCCTCCGCCGCTGAATGGTGATGCCGCCTAGCTCCAAACTTGGCCCGTTGGCGCACTCGTTCTGGCGGTTTAAATAGAAAAGCTCTCTGAAGAGCAGCAGACTGGGCTCTTCTCCAAGGTAAACCTCGCAGAACACTTGGAAATTGCATATGTTGGACACCGAGTTGGGTCCAATATCTTGTGGCCGCAGGTCAAAGAAGTTCAGCACGTCTCTAAAAAACTTTGAGCCGGGCGGTGCGAAGCCCCGGCTCATGTGATCCGCAAAAATGACCACCTCCCCGTCCCTTGGTTGTGGTCTCTCCTCTGATGGGTCGGGGGCACGGTAGGACATGACGTCCTTCTTAGGCAGGTAGCCTGACTTGACAAAATCTGCTAACGTCTCGTTGGTGACATTGGACCTCATCCAATTGCAAGTGATGGAGGCTTTAGGAGCTTTGGGAGGCATGATGAAAGTCGGCAGCCTATGATAAAAGGAAACGTCCAGTTTAATTATAAGCCGGAGGAAATTTACAGTTCAATGTTAAGGTGGCGGCTTATGAAGGGGACTAATGACATATATCTAAGTGCACCGGGTTATGTAAGCCGCCCGAGGCATTAAGAGTAATTCGATTGTCTACGGCCCCTTATCACAGAAGAGCCGGAAAATTCTATGGCGCATGATCTCTTTTGAGCCTGGAGGGCCTACGGCGCGTGGTCTCTTTAAACCGGAATTGTAAACCGCCATGACTCAACAAGTGCAGTTTTTTACTAAAGTGTGGTGAAAACAGGTTTCACACATGGCAGTAAATAATTTGGATCAAAATAATCGGTCGAAAAGAAAGTTTCTAGACCTAAAAACAGACACAGGAGAAGTTCTTGAGCTTGAACAAGGCTCTTATGCAGTAAAAAGAGGGCTACTTGCATGTGAAATGGGTGCTAAACAGTTACCGCATTGGTTCTATACAAGGCTACGATCAAAAACGGGCAGTAAAAATGAAAACTACCAAGGGGTCGTGGGCGACGGCGAAGAACACGGACGAACTGCTCGAACCCTACTGCAGATCTGTTCTATAGGGCAGCCAGGACTTACAGGGGCTGGGGAGTCGCGGAGGTCGTCGCGTTTCTCTGGTCAAATCAGGGTGATGCAGCGGCCTGAGCTGGTGACGACGAGAAGACCCGCGGCGGCGACGGCGGCGGAGCTCGAGCAGCACGGGAACAGTGAGAGGAAGGAGACGACAGAGGAAGGAGAGTGAGAAAGGCCCGTCGGACCGACCTATTTATAAGGGCGAGCTCATAAGTGGGCGCGAGAAACGAGGAGACCACGGCGTGGTTATCTCCCCACGAAACGCCTCGATTTTTAGGATGGCAGTAAAGATAAGATCCATTGCGGATCTGGTGGAGTAAAAAACGGGCTTAATGGAAGATGATGTCACGGCGGATTACCCGGAGTCCAGAGAATGACGTCACGCCGGGTTATGGCCTTCACGTAAATGGTAAGCCGGAGATTTTTTCTGTCGAAAGAATTGAAGATTGACATGAGCCGGCTCAAATCAATCTGGGGCCTAATGTTGAGGATATAGACCTTAGAGTCACCCGCCAGGAGGGGCCGGGTTACTCATATGGTCATTGCCAGAAGCCCGGCGCTAAGCTTGAAGACGGTGGGCCAGAGATGGGCTTAAGACCCGGATACGGCTTAAGGCCCGTAGTTGCAGTCATTATCATGGTAGAACTTGTAGTGTAAGGCAAGAATAGTTGAGAGTCCGAGCCGGACACTCTTATGAGCCGGCCGGGACTCTGAGAGCTGCTGGGCGTCAGCCTCCCTATATAAAGGGACGACCCGGCAGCGGTTTAGGGACAAGAAAGATTTCATCGAGAGCCAGGCATAGCAGTTAAGCTCCCTGGTCATCGAAACCCTAATCAATACCACCTCAAACTGGACGTAGGCTTTTACCTTCACCGTAAGGGGCCGAACCAGTATAAACCCTCGTGTTCCTTGTCCCACTTAACCCCTTCAAGCTTCCTAGTTGCGATGGCTCCACGACTAAGTCCTAGCTCGAGGACATCTGACGTGACAATTCCACGACAGGCGGTCTGTCGGTGCTATACCAAGGCCACTCGGCAAATCTCGACCTATTCCGAGAACGTTTTTCTCCCGCTCACGAAAATAAAAATAGAGGGGTGCAACGGGTGCGGCGAGAGTGTCGGATCGCGAAACGGACAACGGGGAAAAGGACCGGATGCAAGTTTTGAAAAGCATGCAGAGAAAAGCAGATGATGACATGGCAAAATGCAACACGCAAGCAGATGACATGGCAACAACGACGAATAACTGGAAGACACCTGGCGCATCGGATCCGGGGCGTTACAACACTCCTCCACTAACAAGAGATCTCGTCCCGAGATCTTAGGACCGAGATGGAAAGAAAAAGGGATGAGGTGAAATAAGAACAAAACAGGAGGATGAACAAAGTCAAGGACACTCGAGTAGGAAAGAGGAATGTTGAATGAGACAAGAAGCAAAAGCTGAAGGAATAAGGCTGAATTTGAAACCACTCCGGTTAGGACAAGATAGAAAAGGAATAATAACGAAGGAATTTATGCAGCACTCCGGCTGAACAAGGAAAGAATAGAACATGAACTAGAGAAATGGAACGATACTTGACTTGAGGAACAACACAAAACCTCCGGAAGACTTGAAGGAGTGGAATGAGAAGAACGGTGAAGAAGATGACAACTTCTACCACGAATGAAATAGAGAGCATCCTTAGAAGGAAACATTGAACGGAGTTGTTGGAAATTCAACAACAAAAGAATAAGCTTGTTGTGGACTTATGGATAACATCTCAAAATTATGAGGTGGTAACCTACCACAAGCGGAAAAAAATTGAATAGCTGAGAGGAACGAAGAAATGCAAAACTCCACTTCAAAAGAATACGGAGAATTAATTGCACCTCAAGACGCAAGAAGAAAAGATACTAGAAATCCTTGAACAAGAATCTTGATGAACACTTGAAGAATGAATTAAATCATGACGAGCCACCGTGATGAACTCCGGTAACAAAAGAATGACGTGATAAAAAATTGAAGGAAGAAAAGGGATAAGATTAAATCCTTGCGATGATTAGGATGGAGGTTCGCGACGAAATCGGCGAGAAGATTAGAACTCCGGAAAAGAAAAGATGAAAGCACTTTGAACCGAGAATGTGATGAGATGATCAATCTCCGAATAGAAGATATTAATCCACATGAAGAAAGAAGAATAAGAATTACGTTATGCTTATCCTCCATGAAGAAAGAAGATAGATGAGAAACAATGGATTTGCATACTACTTATTCTCGTTGGAAAGATTAAGGGGGGGATATAGCGCAAAAATTTGGGAAAGTCTTCATGAACCACCGGTAGGATTTGGAAAGAACGAATGAATTGATATGATAACAACAGAAAGAAACTTGAACGAGCCACCGTAGGAATTCAAAATTGAATGACGAAGAAGAATGAATCACCGGGAAAATAGGAAAAGCACGAATATACTTGAGGGAATCAAAATGCAATTGAAAGAAGAGATCGCGAGCTGATTGAAGCATACTTGAACGAAGCACCGGAAGAATATGGAGACGAACGAAAAGGCATGAATATAGAATAATCGGAGAACGGATTTGAAAACTTGGAACGAAGAAATATTCTGAATTGGAGGCCTCCGGATAATTGAGATGGAAAACAACTCCTGAGATACTCCGGATGGGTGCAAATAATTGCACGACTAGAAACAATTTGAGAGGATAACATGAGGCTAGCACCATGAATCTCCGAGAGAACGGGCAAGATTTAAAAGAAACTCTTCTTCGGTCTTCAAATGTAGAGAATGACGACGAGAAAGAACACCAAAATTTTTGAGATACTCCGGGAGAATGAAAAGCGAAGAGGTAGAGTCAACGATGAAAATAATTTGGAATCGATCTTGAAAGGCATCTGACTGAAGAAATTCATACTTACATCAAACTTCGAAAAGGATTTGAGAATAGCTCCGGGAAATTAGAAGAGTCAGGTAAGATCCTGGGAAAAGACCTGTGGGTTAGGGCCCACTAAAAGAAAACACCATTGAAAAAGGATTGTTGAACAGATAGATGATGCACCGAAACAATTGAACTATTTGAATGAGGTGATAACCTCGAATTAATTCAAACACAAACGAATCTCCTGAGATGTCTTCATCACTCCGGAACAATTAAATGACGAGAAGGGAACGAGAAACGGGAAACATTTGAGCCGAGGAAAGAATATAATCGCTACCGAAAATTGGAATTGAATCCACCGGAGAAGAAAAGAGATGAAGAATGTCAAACGAGACGCGAATTCACCGGTTGGAATAATTGATAAAAGACTGAAGATACTCCGCACGAATGAAATAGAGGCTCAGACTTCAGGAATTAAAGGGGTGGGAGGGCGGGAAAAAAACAAAGGCAACTTGGAAGGGAGAACCGACGAATAACTTGAAGAGAAAGCACCGATTGAAATGATTGAGGAGAAAATGCAAAAACTTCGAACGAGTAGGGTGGATACTCGATTACGGACTCCGGTTCCGAGAAGAAAAAGGGTGGGCGGGTGGGAAAAACAAGGACAACTTCGGACAGGGAACAACATCGGTTGAAAAGAGATGAGGATTAATCTAGCAAAAGTTGACGAGGAACGAAACCACTCGAAGAGAGGTGCACCGGATTGAAAAGAGGATGGACAACGAACCAAAGCTAATCGCGTGATCCTAAAGAAAAATTTGAAGGGGAAGAGGAATAGTTCAAAACACCTACATCAAGATTTCTCACCAGAGTGACGAAGGGGACTGAGGAGTAAAAAGAATTCCTACTCTCCGATATAACTAGACTCAGAAAAAGTTTTCTTCTAGACTCAACAACGACCAAACTACACGATCAATCAATGGGGGCTCCTAGGGTCGGTCGAGGCTCTGATACCAACTTGTCACGCCCAATATGCGATACTATCCTAAAGAGACTCGAAGGTCCCACCAAGGATAGAACCGCATATTGACACGCTTTTGCAAGGTGGATATCATTACATCAACATTACATAATATATGGGGATACATACAAGGCATACACATGCCGCAAGAATACATCAATACATCATACATAAGATCAATCATCCGACTACGGATGAAACACAAACAGAAGCTCAAACAACATCCACCCTGCTAGCCCAGGTTGCCGACCTGGAACCTATCCCCTGATCGAAGAAGAAGTAGAAGAAGAACTCCAAACAAGAAACATCGCTCTCGCGTCATGATCATCACAAAACATGTACCTGCAACTGGTGTTGTAGTAATCTGTGAGCCACAAGGACTCAGCAATCCCATTACCATGGGTATCAAGACTAGCAAAGCTTAATGGGTATGGAAAGATAAGTGGTGAGGTTGCAGCAGAGACTAAGCAAGTATGGTGGCTAATTTACGCAAATAAGAGCGAGAAGAGAAGCAAAGGAATGGTCGTCAACTAGTAATGATCAAGAAGTGATCCTGAACTCCTACTTACGTCAAACATAACCCATAAACCGTTTTCACTTCCCGGACTCCGCCGAGAAGAGACCATCACGGCTACACACGCGGTTGATGCGTTTTAATTAAGGTCAAGTGTCAAGTTCTCTACAACCGGATATTAACAAATTCCCATCTGCCACATAACCGCGGGCACGGCTCTCGAAAGTTTATACCCTGCAGGGGTGTCCCAACTTAGCCCATTATAAGCTCTCACGGTCAATGAAGGATATTCCTTCTCCCGGGAAGACCCGATCAGTCTCGGAATCCCGGTTACAAGACATTTCGACAATGGTAAAACAAGACCAGCAAAGCCGCCCGATGTGCCGACAATCCCGATAGGAGCTGCACATATCTCGTTCTCAGGGCAACACCGGATGAGACATCCTACGAGTAAAACCAGACCTCGAGTTTCCACGAGGGGGCCCCGCAGTCTACTCAGTTCGGACCAGCACTTAGAGAAGCACTAGCCCGGGGGGGTTAAAATAAAGATGACCCTCGAGAGCGCAACTCCCAAGGGAAAAGGCTAGGTGAGGCAAATGTAAAACCAAGGTTGGGCCTTGCTGGAAGAGTTTTATTCAAAGCGAACTCTCAAGGGGGTCCCATAAATCACCCAACCGCGTAAGGGACACAAAATCAAGGAACATAACACCGGTATGAAGGAAACTAGGGCGGCAAGAGTGGAAAAAAACACCAGGCATAAGGCCGAGCCTTCCATCCTTTACCAAGTATATAGATGCATTGATTAAATAAGAGATATTGTGATATCCCAACATAAACATAATCCAACATGGAGCAATCTTCATCTTCACCTGCAACTAGCAACGCTATAAGAGGGGCTGAGCAAAAGCGGTAACATAGCCAAACAACGGTTTGCTAGGAAGGGTGACAAAGGTTAGAGGTTCATGGCAATTTGGGAGGCTTGAAGAGCAAGTGATAGGTAGCGCAGCAAAGCGATAGAACGAAGCAACTAGCATAGCAATGATAGTAATGAGATCCAAGGTGACGGTCATCTTGCCTGAAATCCCGCTAGGAAGAAAAACGAGTCCATGAAGAAGATGAAGCCACGAAGACGAACGAATCCTCACGGTCGCAACGACACGGGAACTATCGAGAAGAAGCACACAACATGGTAAACACACCACACATAAACAAGACATGAAGCTCAACCAAGTATGATGCATGACAAGGCTACATGAAGCTACTCATGACAAGAGATGATGCATACAAGAACAACACATCAAAGCAAGTTTAAATGAGGCCGGAAATAACATATAACAAATCCGGTAAGTCCTCATATGCAAATTTCGAAATTGGTCCAGATCTGGATCAACCTTATGTTCAAGTTGTTAAACAGCAAGTTAAGATGCACCAAGATGATCTACACGAAATTCTAGTCAAGTTACATATAAAGTTCATTAGATTCGGAGCTACGGCCTAGAAGATATGAGCAAAACAAATTAAACATGGCATTAATGCAAAATGCATACAAACATCAAGCAAACACCTCAAAACAAGGATGCAACAAGATAATATGGAACTACATGCAATTCTAAGCAAGTTACATATAGAGCATGCTCAAAACGGAGCAACGGTGCAACACATACACTCCAAACAAGATATAGCAATAATCTGTCCAAAACAGCAACTAGGCATCTAGAAAGCATCAAAATAATATGCTACAGCAACTCAACATGAAAGCAAAAGGCATGTACATGATGTACAGGTAAAGCATTACAAAACATGAACACTGAGCTATCTCCAAAAATCACTAGAACATGCTCAAAAAGACATGGCAAGATTGCAAATAATAACAGGTTCACAGACTTGGCAGAATTCACTGAACATGGCAGAAATAACATCAGGTTGCTAAGTTTAGAGCTATCAAATAACATGCTACAGGAACAGATCATAGCAAACAAAGGCATAGAGTGAATATACTAATTGCATAGAACAAAAGTCTCTTATTGATCATGAGCTAAAAAGGTACAGAAGATATGATAGCACCCATGTAAACATAGCAAGTTATATGACAGATTCAGACTTAGTGAAAATAACAGGACATGCCAGAAACAATGATAAGTAGGCATGTTGGTGAGCTTGAACCACTCACTACAGAGCATTACATGGCATGACAAGGTAACCAGCAGTAAGAAGTCATAAATATGAAGCTAAGCATGGCAATAGCATAGTCATAGGGTGCATGGATCACTGGTAACCACCATGGCAAAATTGATTAACATGTAAACAATCTGCCAGGAACATTTTATAGTAAAAGTAGAGCAAAATAATAATAAGCTACAGTATGCCATAAATGCAAACGAGGGCATGGATGGATAGAGCATAACATGTATAACGAAACACCCTTAGTGAACATCTCCAGATCATGCATAGAACTCATGGTGACAGCAGGTTTACATGGCAACAAAATGTAACAAACTCAGACTTTGCAGAAATGACCAAGTCACAGAAATCAGCAACACCATGGAGGATACTTTGCATGCTTGTGCTCGTCACCACATAGATCACAAAAATATAAGACAAGCACCACTGTAAAGATGGCATGATATAGTTCCAAACACATGTAGACACCAAGCTCATAGGATGCACACACGAAATGCAGTGAAAAAGACAAATCACCAAGTTCTGATTACAGACAGTAGTTAACATCATATAGCACTCTTGTAACAATGATTTAGGCATCAAGATAAACTCAAACAGACATGGCATAATGTAACAAAATGAAGAGCATCTCACAGTGAACATTTCGATATATTATATGCATGAATCAGAGCACCGAGCACGAAGTTATGGTAAGATGAAGGCAACATAATGCAACAATTCGGGACAGCAGAAATCAAAGGGAGGGGAAAGTCAACTTTCGGGGATCCGGATCTGGAGGGTTCGTCGGCGCGGTCGCCGAGGATGGCCGGAGAAGAGGGAGACAACGGCTGGCGTGGTCGGGGGGAGGCGCCGGAGGGAGTCGGGGCCGGCCGGATCCGGGCCGGGCGAGGCGCGGACGGGCGCGGGCTCCGACGCGGAGGCGAGCTCGT